>NW_026734324.1:0-300000 GCF_949786415.1 Peromyscus eremicus | reverse complement strand
TGAGAAAAGAGCACTCTTCTACTCCACTGTGTTTCCTATGGGGTCCAAACAGTGAGCTTGCTCAGAACAAATGAACTGTGCTTCCTAAACACGCAGGACATATCTCGTTCAACTCTGCTTAGGAAACTGACAAGAACAGTAGCTCTTCTGCAGTATGATACTCTGTACTTGCTGGGAACAGACGTGAGTGCTATTTGCACTGTGTATGGCAATGGGAGCACAATAGTGACTTTCCTTACCAGAAAACAACTCTTGGTCGTAGGACCAGAAACTGCATGTGACTCAATTCCATTTAGGACTGGGAAACTAACGGTAGCTCGCCTTACAAGAAACACAATCTGCTTTTGAGAAAAGAGCACTCTTCTACTCTACTGTGTTTCCTATAGGGCCAGAACAGTGAGCTTGCTCAGAACAAAAGAACTGTGCTTCCTACACACACGGATCATATCTAGTTCAACTCTGCCTAGTAAACTGACAAGAACAGTAGCTCCTATTCAGTCCAATACAATGTACTTGCGGGGAACATACGCGAGTGCTATTTGCACTGTGTATGGCAATTGGAGCCCAATAATGACTTGTCTTACCAGAAAACAACTCTTGCTCGTAGGACAAAAAACTGCATGTGACTAAACTCCATTTAGGACTGGGAAACAAACGCTAGCTCGACTTTTAAGAAACACACTCTGCTTTTGAGAAAAGAGCACTCTTCTACTCTACTGTGTTTCCTATGTGTTCCGAAAAGTGAGCTTGCTCAGAACAAAAAAACTGTGCTTCCTACACAAACGGCCATATATACTTCAAGTCTGCTTAGGAACCTGACAAGAACAGTAGATCCTCTTCAGTCCAATACACTGTACTTGCTGGGAACAGACGCCAGTGCTATTTGTCCTGTGTATGGCAATGGCAGCGCAATAGTGACTCTTCTTACCAGAAAACAACTCTTGCTCGTGGACCAGAAACTGCATGTGATTCAACTCCATTTAGGACTGGGAAACCAACGCTAGCTCGCCCTACAAGAAACACACTCTGCTTTTGAGAAAAGAGCACTCTTCTACTCTACTGTGTTTCCTATGGGGTCCAAACAGTGAGCTTGCTCAGAACAAAAGAACTGTGCTTCCTAAACACGCGGGACATATCTTGTTCAACTCTGCTTAGGAAACTGACAAGAACAGTAGCTCCTCTTCAGTATGATACTCTGTACTTGCTGGGAACAGACGTGAGTGCTATTTGCACTGTGTATGGCAATGGGAGCACAATAGTGACTTTCCTTACCAGAAAACAACTCTTGGTCGTAGGACCAGAAACTGCACGTGACTCAACTCCATTTAGGACTGGGAAACTAACGGTAGCTCGCCTTACAAGAAACACAATCTGCTTTTGAGAAAAGAGCACTCTTCTACTCTACTGTGTTTCCTATAGGGCCAGAACAGTGAGCTTGCTCAGAACAAAAGAACTGTGCTTCCTACACACACGGCCATATCTAGTTCAACTCTGCTGAGGAAACTGACAAGAACAGTAGCTCCTAATCCGTCCAATACACTGTACTTGAAGGGAACAGACGCGAGTACTATTTGCACTGTGTATGGCATTTGGAGCGCAATAGTGACTCTTCTTACCAGAAAACAACTCTTGCTCGTAGGACCAAAAACTGCATGTGACTCAACTCCATTTAGGACTGGGAAACAAACGCGAGCTCACCTTACAAGAAAAACACTCTGCTTTAGAGAAAAGAGCACTCTTCTACTCTACTGTGTTTCCTATGGGGTCCAAACAGTGAGCTTGCTCAGAACAAAAGAACTGTGCTTCCTACACACACGGGCCATATCTCGTTAAACTCTTCTTAGGAAACTGACAAGAACAGTAGCTCCTATTCAGTCCAATACACTGTACTTGCTGGGAACAGACGCGAGTGCTATTTGCACTGTGTATGGCAATTGGAACACAATAGTGACTCGTCTTACCATCAAACAACTCTTGCTCGTAGGACAAAAAACTGCATGTGACTCAACTCCATTTAGTACTGGGAAACAAACACTAGCTCGCCTTCCAAGAAACACACTCTGCTTTTGAGAAAAGAGCACTCTTCTACTCTACTGTTTCCTATGTGTTCCGAACAGTGAGCTTGCTCATAACAAAAAAACTGTGCTTCGAACAAACATGGCCATATCTAGTTCAAGTCTGCTTAGGAACCTGACAAGAACAGTAGATCCTCTTCAATCCGATACACTGTACTTGCAGGGAACAGAGGCATTTGCTATTTGCACTGTGTATGGCAATGGGAGCGCAATAGTGACTTTCCTTACCAGAAAACAACTCTTGCTCATAGGACCAGAAACTGCATCTGATTCCACTCCATTTAGGACTGGGAAACAAACGCTAGCTCGCCTTACAAGAAACACACTCTGCTTTAGAGAAAAGAGCACTCTTCTACTCTACTGTTTCCTATGTGTTCCGAACAGTGAGCTTGCTCAGAACAAAAAAACTGTGCTTCCTACAAACATTGCCACATCTAGTTCAATTCTGCTTAGGAACCTGACAAGAACAGTAGATCCTCTTCAGTCCAATACACTGTACTTGCTGGGAACAGACGCCCGTGCTATTTGTCCTGTGTATGGCAATGGCAGCGCAATAGTGACTCTTCTTACCAGAAAACAACTCTTGCTCGTAGGACCAGAAACTGCATGTGATTCAACGCCATTTAGGACTGGGAAACAAACGCTAGCTCGCCTTACAAGAAACACACTCTGCTTTTGAGAAAAGAGCACTCTTCTACTCTACTGTGTTTCCTATAGGGCCAGAAAAGTGAGCTTTCTCAGAACAAAAGAACTGTGCTTCCTACACACGGGCCATATCTAGTTCAACTCTGCTTAGGAAACTGACAAGAACAGTAGCTCCTATTCAGTCAAATACACTGTACTTGCTGGGAACAGACGTGAGTGCTCTTTGCACTGTGTATTGCATTTGGAGCGCAATAGTGACTCTTCTTACCAGAAGACAACTCTTGCTCGTAGGACCAAAAACTGCCTGTGACTCAACTCCATTTAGGACTGGGAAACAAACGCGAGCTCGCCTTACAAGAAACACACTCTGCTTTAGAGAAAGGAGCACTCTTCTACTCTACTGTGTTCCCTATGGGGTCCGAACAGTGAGCTTGCTCAGAACAAAAAAACTGTGCTTCCTACACACACGGCCATATCTATTTCAAGTCTGATTAGGAACCTGACAAGAACAGTAGATCCTCTTTCGTCCAATACACTGTACTTGCTTGGAAAAGACGCCAGTGCTATTTGTTCTGTGTATGGCAATGGCAGCACAATAGTGACTGTTCTTACCAGAAAACATCTCTTGCTTGTAGGACCAGAAACTCCATGTGATTCAACTCCATTTAGGACTGGGAAACAAACGCTAGCTCGCCTTACAAGAAACACACTCTGCTTTTGAGAAAAGAGCACTCTTCTACTCTACTGTGTTTCCTATGGGGTCCAAACAGTGAGCTTGCTCATAACAAAAGAACTGTGCTTCCTACACACGCCGGATATATCTCGATCAACTCTGCTTAGGAAACTGACAAGAACAGTAGCTTCTCTTCAGTCCGATACACTGTACTTTCTGGGAACAGACGGGAGTGCTATTTGCACTGTGTATGGCAATGGGAGCACAATAGTGACTTTCCTTACCAGAAAACAACTCTTGCTCATAGGACCAGAAACTGCATCTGATTCCACTCCATTTAGGACTGGGAAACAAACGCTAGCTCACCTTACATGAAACACACTCTGCTTTTGAGAAAAGAGCACTCTTCTACTCTACTGTGTTTTCTATAGGGCCAGAACAGTGAGCTTGCTCAGAACAAAAGAACTGTGCTTCCTACACACACGGCCATATTTAGTTCAACTCTGCTTAGGAAACTGACAAGAACAGTAGCTCCTATTCAGTCCAATACACTGTAATTGCTGGGAACAGAAGCGAGTTCTTTTTGCACTGTGTATTGCAATTGGAGCACAATAGTGACTCGTCTTACCAGAAAACAACTCTTGCTCGTAGGACAAAAAACTGCATGTGACTCAACTCCATTTAGGACTCGGAAACAAACGCTAGCTCGCCGTCCAAAAACACACTCTGCTTTTGAGAAAAGAGCACTCTTCTACTCTACTGTGTTTCCTATGTGTTCTGAACAGTGAGCTTGCTCAGAACAAAAAAACTCTGCTTCCTACACACACGGCCATGTCTAGTTCAAGTCTGCTTAGGAAACTGACAGGAACAGTAGCTACTATTCAGTACGATACACTGTACTTGCTGGGAACAGACGCGAGTGCTATTTGCACTGTATATGGCATTTGGAGCGCAACAGTGACTCTTCTTACCAGAAAACAACTCTTGCTCGTAGGACAAAAAACTGCATGTGACTCAACTCCATTTAGGACTGGGAAACAAACGCTAGCTCGCCTTACATGAAACACACTCTGCTTTTGAGAAAAGAGCACTCTTCTACTCTACTGTGTTTCCTATGGGGTCCAAACAGTGAGCTTGCTCAGAAAAAAAGAACTGTGCTTCCTACATACACGGGCCATATCTAGTTCAACTCTGATTAGGAAACTGACAAGAACAGTAGCTCCTCTTCAGTCCAATACACTGTACTTGCTCGGAATAGACACGAGTGCTATTTGCACTGTATATGACATTTGGAGCGCAACAGTGACTCTTCTTACCAGAAAACAACTCTTGCTCGTAGGACCAGAAACTGCATGTGATTCAACTCCATATAGGACTGGGAAACAAACGCTAGAGCCCCTTACAAGTAACACCATCTGCTTTTGAGAAAAGAGCACTCTACTACTCTACTGTGTTTCCTATAGGGCCAGAACAGTGAGCTTGCTCAGAACAAAAGAACTGTGCTTACTACACACACGGCCATATCTAGTTCAACTCTGCTTAAGGAACCTGACAAGAACAGTAGATCCTCTTCAGTCCAATACACTGTACATGCTATGAACAGACGCGTGTGCTATTTGCCCTGTGTATGACAATGGGAGCACAATAGTGACTTTCCTTACCAGAAAACAACTCTTGCTCGTAGGTCCAGAAACTGCATGTGATTCAACTCCATATAGGACTGGGAAAGAAACGCTAGAGCCCCTTACAAAAAACACAATCTGCTTTTGAGAAAAGAGCACTCTACTACTCTACTGTGTTTCCTATAGGGCCAGAACAGTGAGCTTGCTCAGACAAAAGAACTGTGCTTCCTACACACACGGCCATATCTAGTTCAACTCTGCTTAGGAACCTGACAAGAACAGTAGATCCTCTTCAGTCCAATACACTGTACTTGCTCGGAACAGACGCGTGTGCTATTTGCCCTGTGTATGACAATGGGAGCACAATAGTGACTCTTCTTACCAGAAAACAACTCTTGCTCATAGGACCAGAAACTGCATGTGATACAACTCCACTTAGGACTGGGAAACAAACACTAACTCGCCTTACAAGAAACACACTCTGATTTAGAGAAAAAAGCACTCTTCTACTCTATTGTGTTTCCTAGGAGGTCCGAACAGTGAACTTGCTCAGAACAAAAGAACTGTGCTTCCTACACACACGGCCATATCTAGTTCAATTCTGCTTAGGAACCTGACAAGAACAGTAGACCGTCTTCAGTCCAATACACTGTACTGCTGGGAACAGACAACAGTGCTATTTGTCCTCTGTATGGCAATGGCAGCGCAATAGTGACTCTTCTTACCATAAAACAACTCTTGCTCGTAGGACCAGAAACTGCATGTGATTCAACTCCATTTAGGACTGGGAAACAAACGCTAGCTCGCCTTACAAGAAACACACTCTGCTTTAGAAAAAAGATCACTCTTCTACTCTACTGTGTGTCCTATAGAGCCAGAACAGTGAGCTTGCTCAGAATAAAAGAACTGTGCTTCCTACACTCAGGCCATATCTGGTTCAACTCTGCTTAGGAAACTGACAAGAACAGTAGCTCCTCTTCAGTCCGATACACTGTACTTCCTGGGAACAGACGGGACTGCTATTTGCACTGTGCATGGCTATTGGAGCACAATAGTGACTCGTCTTACCAGAAAACAACTCTTGCTCGTAGGACAAAAAACTGCATGTGACTCAACTCCATTTAGGACTGGGAAACAAATGCTAGCTCGCCGTCCAAAAACACACTCTGCTTTTGAGAAAAGAGCACTCTTCTACTCTACTGTGTTTCCTATGGGGTCCAAACATTGAGCTTGCTCAGAAAAAAAGAACTGTGCTTCCTACATACACGGGCCATATCTAGTTCAACTCTGCTTAGGAAACTGAAAGAACAGTAGCTCCTCTTCAGTCCAATACACTGTACTTGCTCGGAACAGACGCGAATGCTATTTATACTGTGTATGGCAATTGGAGCACAATAGTGACTCGTCTTACCAGAAAACAACTCTTGCTCGTGGACAAAAAACTGCTTGTGACTCAACTCCATTTAGGACTGGGAAACAAACGCTAGCTCGCCTTCCAAAAACACACTCTGCTTTTGAGAAAAGAGCACTCTTCTACTCTACTGTGTTTCCTATGTGTTCCTTGCTCAGAACAAAAAAACTGTGCTTCCTACACACACAGCGATATCTATTTCAAGTGTGCTTAGGAAACTGACAAGAACAGTAGCTCCTATTCAGTCCGATACACTGTACTTGCTGGGAACAAACGCGAGTGCTATTTGCACTGTATATGACATTTGGAGCGCAACAGTGACTCTTCTTACCAGAAAACAACTCTTGCTCGTAGGACCAAAAACTGCATGTGACTCAACTCTATTTAGGACTGGGAAACAAGCACGAGCTCGCCTTACAAGAAACACACTCTGCTTTTAAGAAAAGTGCACTCTTCTACTCTACTGTGTTTCCTATAGGGCCAGAACAGTGAGCTTGCTCAGAACATAAGAACTGTGCTTCCTACACACACGGGCCATATCTAGTTCAAGTCTGCTTAGGAAACTGACAAGAACAGTAGCTCCTTTTCAGTCTGATACACTGTACTTGCTGGGAACAGACGCATTTGCTATTTGCACTGTGTATGGCAATGGGAGCGCAATAGTGACTTTCCTTACCAAAAAACAACTCTTGCTCGTAGGACCAGAAAGTGCATGTGATTCAACTCCATATAGGACTGGGAAACAAACGCTAGCTCCCCTTACAAAAAACACAATCTGCTTTTGAGAAAAGAGGACTCTTCTACTCTACTGTGTTTCTTATGGGGTCCAAACAGTGAGCTTGCTCAGAACAAAAGAGCTGTGCTTCCTACACACACGGATCATATCTAGTTCAACTCTGCTTAGTAAACTGACAAGAACAGTAGCTCCTATTCAGTCCAATACAATGTACTTGCGGGGAACATACGCGAGTGCTATTTGCACTGTGTATGGCAATTGGAGCCCAATAATGACTTGTCTTACCAGAAAACAACTCTTGCTCGTAGGACAAAAAACTGCATGTGACTAAACTCCATTTAGGACTGGGAAACAAACGCTAGCTCGACTTTTAAGAAACACACTCTGCTTTTGAGAAAAGAGCACTCTTCTACTCTACTGTGTTTCCTATGTGTTCCGAAAAGTGAGCTTGCTCAGAACAAAAAAACTGTGCT
The DNA here is from genome assembly GCF_949786415.1 of Peromyscus eremicus. Classification (NCBI taxonomy): domain Eukaryota; kingdom Metazoa; phylum Chordata; class Mammalia; order Rodentia; family Cricetidae; genus Peromyscus; species Peromyscus eremicus. Next base: position 292,365 of record NW_026734324.1, on the reverse strand, counting down.
TCCTACACAAACGGCCATATATACTTCAAGTCTGCTTAGGAACCTGACAAGAACAGTAGATCCTCTTCAGTCCAATACACTGTACTTGCTGGGAACAGACGCCAGTGCTATTTGTCCTGTGTATGGCAATGGCAGCGCAATAGTGACTCTTCTTACCAGAAAACAACTCTTGCTCGTGGACCAGAAACTGCATGTGATTCAACTCCATTTAGGACTGGGAAACCAACGCTAGCTCGCCCTACAAGAAACACACTCTGCTTTTGAGAAAAGAGCACTCTTCTACTCTACTGTGTTTCCTATGGGGTCCAAACAGTGAGCTTGCTCAGAACAAAAGAACTGTGCTTCCTAAACACGCGGGACATATCTCGTTCAACTCTGCTTAGGAAACTGACAAGAACAGTAGCTCCTCTTCAGTATGATACTCTGTACTTGCTGGGAACAGACGTGAGTGCTATTTGCACTGTGTATGGCAATGGGAGCACAATAGTGACTTTCCTTACCAGAAAACAACTCTTGGTCGTAGGACCAGAAACTGCATGTGACTCAACTCCATTTAGGACTGGGAAACTAACGGTAGCTCGCCTTACAAGAAACACAATCTGCTTTTGAGAAAAGAGCACTCTTCTACTCTACTGTGTTTCCTATAGGGCCAGAACAGTGAGCTTGCTCAGAACAAAAGAACTGTCCTTCCTACACACACGGCCATATCTAGTTCAACTCTGCTGAGGAAACTGACAAGAACAGTAGCTCCTAATACGTCCAATACACTGTACTTGAAGGGAACAGACGCGAGTACTATTTGCACTGTGTATGGCATTTGGAGCGCAATAGTGACTCTTCTTACCAGAAAACAACTCTTGCTCGTAGGACCAAAAACTGCATGTGACTCAACTCCATTTAGGACTGGGAAACAAACGCGAGCTCACCTTACAAGAAAAACACTCTGCTTTAGAGAAAAGAGCACTCTTCTACTCTACTGTGTTTCCTATGGGGTCCATACAGTGAGCTTGCTCAGAACAAAAGAACTGTGCTTCCTACACACACGGGCCATATCTCGTTAAACTCTTCTTAGGAAACTGACAAGAACAGTAGCTCCTATTCAGTCCAATACACTGTACTTGCTGGGAACAGACGCGAGTGCTATTTGCACTGTGTATGGCAATTGGAGCCCAATAATGACTTGTCTTACCAGAAAACAACTCTTGCTCGTAGGACAAAAAACTGCATGTGACTAAACTCCATTTAGGACTGGGAAACAAACGCTAGCTCGACTTTTAAGAAACACACTCTGCTTTTGAGAAAAGAGCACTCTTCTACTCTACTGTGTTTCCTATGTGTTCCCGAAAAGTGAGCTTGCTCAGAACAAAAAAACTGTGCTTCCTACACAAACGGCCATATATACTTCAAGTCTGCTTAGGAACCTGACAAGAACAGTAGATCCTCTTCAGTCCAATACACTGTACTTGCTGGGAACAGACGCCAGTGCTATTTGTCCTGTGTATGGCAATGGCAGCGCAATAGTGACTCTTCTTACCAGAAAACAACTCTTGCTTGTGGACCAGAAACTGCATGTGATTCAACTCCATTTAGGACTGGGAAACAAACGCTAGCTCGCCCTACAAGAAACACACTCTGCTTTTGAGAAAAGAGCACTCTTCTACTCTACTGTGTTTCCTATGGGGTCCAAACAGTGAGCTTGCTCAGAACAAATGAACTGTGCTTCCTAAACACGCAGGACATATCTCGTTCAACTCTGCTTAGGAAACTGACAAGAACAGTAGCTCCTCTTCAGTATGATACTCTGTACTTGCTGGGAACAGACGTGAGTGCTATTTGCACTGTGTATGGCAATGGGAGCACAATAGTGACTTTCCTTACCAGAAAACAACTCTTGGTCGTAGGACCAGAAACTGCATGTGACTCAACTCCATTTAGGACTGGGAAACTAACGGTAGCTCGCCTTACAAGAAACACAATCTGCTTTTGAGAAAAGAGCACTCTTCTACTCTACTGTGTTTCCTATAGGGCCAGAACAGTGAGCTTGCTCAGAACAAAAGAACTGTGCTTCCTACACACACGGATCATATCTAGTTCAACTCTGCTTAGTAAACTGACAAGAACAGTAGCTCCTATTCAGTCCAATACAATGTACTTGCGGGGAACATACGCGAGTGCTATTTGCACTGTGTATGGCAATTGGAGCCCAATAATGACTTGTCTTACCAGAAAACAACTCTTGCTCGTAGGACAAAAAACTGCATGTGACTAAACTCCATTTAGGACTGGGAAACAAACGCTAGCTCGACTTTTAAGAAACACACTCTGCTTTTGAGAAAAGAGCACTCTTCTACTCTACTGTGTTTCCTATGTGTTCCGAAAAGTGAGCTTGCTCAGAACAAAAAAACTGTGCTTCCTACACAAACGGCCATATATACTTCAAGTCTGCTTAGGAACCTGACAAGAACAGTAGATCCTCTTCAGTCCAATACACTGTACTTGCTGGGAACAGACGCCAGTGCTATTTGTCCTGTGTATGGCAATGGCAGCGCAATAGTGACTCTTCTTACCAGAAAACAACTCTTGCTCGTGGACCAGAAACTGCATGTGATTCAACTCCATTTAGGACTGGGAAACCAACGCTAGCTCGCCCTACAAGAAACACACTCTGCTTTTGAGAAAAGAGCACTCTTCTACTCTACTGTGTTTCCTATGGGGTCCAAACAGTGAGCTTGCTCAGAACAAAAGAACTGTGCTTCCTAAACACGCGGGACATATCTCGTTCAACTCTGCTTAGGAAACTGACAAGAACAGTAGCTCCTCTTCAGTATGATACTCTGTACTTGCTGGGAACAGACGTGAGTGCTATTTGCACTGTGTATGGCAATGGGAGCACAATAGTGACTTTCCTTACCAGAAAACAACTCTTGGTCGTAGGACCAGAAACTGCATGTGACTCAACTCCATTTAGGACTGGGAAACTAACGGTAGCTCGCCTTACAAGAAACACAATCTGCTTTTGAGAAAAGAGCACTCTTCTACTCTACTGTGTTTCCTATAGGGCCAGAACAGTGAGCTTGCTCAGAACAAAAGAACTGTCCTTCCTACACACACGGCCATATCTAGTTCAACTCTGCTGAGGAAACTGACAAGAACAGTAGCTCCTAATACGTCCAATACACTGTACTTGAAGGGAACAGACGCGAGTACTATTTGCACTGTGTATGGCATTTGGAGCGCAATAGTGACTCTTCTTACCAGAAAACAACTCTTGCTCGTAGGACCAAAAACTGCATGTGACTCAACTCCATTTAGGACTGGGAAACAAACGCGAGCTCACCTTACAAGAAAAACACTCTGCTTTAGAGAAAAGAGCACTCTTCTACTCTACTGTGTTTCCTATGGGGTCCATACAGTGAGCTTGCTCAGAACAAAAGAACTGTGCTTCCTACACACACGGGCCATATCTCGTTAAACTCTTCTTAGGAAACTGACAAGAACAGTAGCTCCTATTCAGTCCAATACACTGTACTTGCTGGGAACAGACGCGAGTGCTATTTGCACTGTGTATGGCAATTGGAGCCCAATAATGACTTGTCTTACCAGAAAACAACTCTTGCTCGTAGGACAAAAAACTGCATGTGACTAAACTCCATTTAGGACTGGGAAACAAACGCTAGCTCGACTTTTAAGAAACACACTCTGCTTTTGAGAAAAGAGCACTCTTCTACTCTACTGTGTTTCCTATGTGTTCCCGAAAAGTGAGCTTGCTCAGAACAAAAAAACTGTGCTTCCTACACAAACGGCCATATATACTTCAAGTCTGCTTAGGAACCTGACAAGAACAGTAGATCCTCTTCAGTCCAATACACTGTACTTGCTGGGAACAGACGCCAGTGCTATTTGTCCTGTGTATGGCAATGGCAGCGCAATAGTGACTCTTCTTACCAGAAAACAACTCTTGCTTGTGGACCAGAAACTGCATGTGATTCAACTCCATTTAGGACTGGGAAACAAACGCTAGCTCGCCCTACAAGAAACACACTCTGCTTTTGAGAAAAGAGCACTCTTCTACTCTACTGTGTTTCCTATGGGGTCCAAACAGTGAGCTTGCTCAGAACAAATGAACTGTGCTTCCTAAACACGCAGGACATATCTCGTTCAACTCTGCTTAGGAAACTGACAAGAACAGTAGCTCCTCTTCAGTATGATACTCTGTACTTGCTGGGAACAGACGTGAGTGCTATTTGCACTGTGTATGGCAATGGGAGCACAATAGTGACTTTCCTTACCAGAAAACAACTCTTGGTCGTAGGACCAGAAACTGCATGTGACTCAACTCCATTTAGGACTGGGAAACTAACGGTAGCTCGCCTTACAAGAAACACAATCTGCTTTTGAGAAAAGAGCACTCTTCTACTCTACTGTGTTTCCTATAGGGCCAGAACAGTGAGCTTGCTCAGAACAAAAGAACTGTGCTTCCTACACACACGGATCATATCTAGTTCAACTCTGCTTAGTAAACTGACAAGAACAGTAGCTCCTATTCAGTCCAATACAATGTACTTGCGGGGAACATACGCGAGTGCTATTTGCACTGTGTATGGCAATTGGAGCCCAATAATGACTTGTCTTACCAGAAAACAACTCTTGCTCGTAGGACAAAAAACTGCATGTGACTAAACTCCATTTAGGACTGGGAAACAAACGCTAGCTCGACTTTTAAGAAACACACTCTGCTTTTGAGAAAAGAGCACTCTTCTACTCTACTGTGTTTCCTATGTGTTCCGAAAAGTGAGCTTGCTCAGAACAAAAAAACTGTGCTTCCTACACAAACGGCCATATATACTTCAAGTCTGCTTAGGAACCTGACAAGAACAGTAGATCCTCTTCAGTCCAATACACTGTACTTGCTGGGAACAGACGCCAGTGCTATTTGTCCTGTGTATGGCAATGGCAGCGCAATAGTGACTCTTCTTACCAGAAAACAACTCTTGCTCGTGGACCAGAAACTGCATGTGATTCAACTCCATTTAGGACTGGGAAACCAACGCTAGCTCGCCCTACAAGAAACACACTCTGCTTTTGAGAAAAGAGCACTCTTCTACTATACTGTGTTTCCTATGGGGTCCAAACAGTGAGCTTGCTCAGAACAAAAGAACTGTGCTTCCTAAACACGCGGGACATATCTCGTTCAACTCTGCTTAGGAAACTGACAAGAACAGTAGCTCCTCTTCAGTATGATACTCTGTACTTGCTGGGAACAGACGTGAGTGCTATTTGCACTGTGTATGGCAATGGGAGCACAATAGTGACTCTTCTTACCAGAAAACAACTCTTGCTCGTAGGACCAGAAACTGCATGTGATTCAACGCCATTTAGGACTGGGAAACAAACGCTAGCTCGCCTTACAAGAAACACACTCTGCTTTTGAGAAAAGAGCACTCTTCTACTCTACTGTGTTTCCTATAGGGCCAGAAAAGTGAGCTTTCTCAGAACAAAAGAACTGTGCTTCCTACACACGGGCCATATCTAGTGCAACTCTGCTTAGGAAACTGACAAGAACAGTAGCTCCTATTCAGTCAAATACACTGTACTTGCTGGGAACAGACGTGAGTGCTCTTTGCACTGTGTATTGCATTTGGAGCGCAATAGTGACTCTTCTTACCAGAAGACAACTCTTGCTTGTAGGACCAAAAACTGCCTGTGACTCAACTCCATTTAGGACTGGGAAACAAACGCGAGCTCGCCTTACAAGAAACACACTCTGCTTTAGAGAAAGGAGCACTCTTCTACTCTACTGTGTTCCCTATGGGGTCCGAACAGTGAGCTTGCTCAGAACAAAAAAACTGTGCTTCCTACACACACGGCCATATCTATTTCAAGTCTGATTAGGAACCTGACAAGAACAGTAGATCCTCTTTCGTCCAATACACTGTACTTGCTTGGAAAAGACGCCAGTGCTATTTGTTCTGTGTATGGCAATGGCAGCACAATAGTGACTGTTCTTACCAGAAAACATCTCTTGCTTGTAGGACCAGAAACTCCATGTGATTCAACTCCATTTAGGACTGGGAAACAAACGCTAGCTCGCCTTACAAGAAACACACTCTGCTTTTGAGAAAAGAGCACTCTTCTACTCTACTGTGTTTCCTATGGGGTCCAAACAGTGAGCTTGCTCATAATAAAAGAACTGTGCTTCCTACACACGCCGGATATATCTCGATCAACTCTGCTTAGGAAACTGACAAGAACAGTAGCTCCTCTTCAGTCCGATACACTGTACTTTCTGGGAACAGACGGGAGTGCTATTTGCACTGTGTATGGCAATGGGAGCGCAATAGTGACTTTCCTTACCAGAAAACAACTCTTGCGCATAGGACCAGAAACTGCATCTGATTCCACTCCATTTAGGACTGGGAAACAAACGCTAGCTCGCCTTACATGAAACACACTCTGCTTTTGAGAAAAGAGCACTCTTCTACTCTACTGTGTTTTCTATAGGGCCAGAACAGTGAGCTTGCTCAGAACAAAAGAACTGTGCTTCCTACACACACGGCCATATTTAGTTCAACTCTGCTTAGGAAACTGACAAGAACAGTAGCTCCTATTCAGTCCAATACACTGTAATTGCTGGGAACAGAAGCGAGTTCTTTTTGCACTGTGTATTGCAATTGGAGCACAATAGTGACTCGTCTTACCAGAAAACAACTCTTGCTCGTAGGACAAAAAACTGCATGTGACTCAACTCCATTTAGGACTGGGAAACAAACGCTAGCTCGCCGTCCAAAAACACACTCTGCTTTTGAGAAAAGAGCACTCTTCTACTCTACTGTGTTTCCTATGTGTTCTGAACAGTGAGCTTGCTCAGAACAAAAAAACTCTGCTTCCTACACACACGGCCATGTCTAGTTCAAGTCTGCTTAGGAAACTGACAGGAACAGTAGCTACTATTCAGTACGATACACTGTACTTGCTGGGAACAGACGCGAGTGCTATTTGCACTGTATATGGCATTAGGAGCGCAACAGTGACTCTTCTTACCAGAAAACAACTCTTGCTCGTAGGACAAAAAACTGCATGTGACTCAACTCCATTTAGGACTGGGAAACAAACGCTAGCTCGCCTTACATGAAACACACTCTGCTTTTGAGAAAAGAGCACTCTTCTACTCTACTGTGTTTCCTATGGGGTCCAAACAGTGAGCTTGCTCAGAAAAAAAGAACTGTGCTTCCTACATACACGGGCCATATCTAGTTCAACTCTGATTAGGAAACTGACAAGAACAGTAGCTCCTCTTCAGTCCAATACACTGTACTTGCTCGGAACAGACACGAGTGCTATTTGCACTGTATATGACATTTGGAGCGCAACAGTGACTCTTCTTACCAGAAAACAACTCTTGCTCGTAGGACCAGAAACTGCATGTGATTCAACTCCATATAGGACTGGGAAACAAACGCTAGAGCCCCTTACAAGAAACACCATCTGCTTTTGAGAAAAGAGCACTCTACTACTCTACTGTGTTTCCTATAGGGCCAGAACAGTGAGCTTGCTCAGAACAAAAGAACTGTGCTTACTACACACACGGCCATATCTAGTTCAACTCTGCTTAGGAACCTGACAAGAACAGTAGATCCTCTTCAGTCCAATACACTGTACATGCTATGAACAGACGCGTGTGCTATTTGCCCTGTGTATGACAATGGGAGCACAATAGTGACTTTCCTTACCAGAAAACAACTCTTGCTCGTAGGTCCAGAAACTGCATGTGATTCAACTCCATATAGGACTGGGAAAGAAACGCTAGAGCCCCTTACAAGAAACACAATCTGCTTTTGAGAAAAGAGCACTCTACTACTCTACTGTGTTTCCTATAGGACCAGAACAGTGAGCTTGCTCAGACAAAAGAACTGTGCTTCCTACACACACGGCCATATCTAGTTCAACTCTGCTTAGGAACCTGACAAGAACAGTAGATCCTCTTCAGTCCAATACACTGTACATGCTGGGAACAGACGCGTGTGCTATTTGCCCTGTGTATGACAATGGGAGCACAATAGTGACTCTTCTTACCAGAAAACAACTCTTGCTCATAGGACCAGAAACTGCATGTGATACAACTCCACTTAGGACTGGGAAACAAACACTAACTCGCCTTACAAGAAACACACTCTGATTTAGAGAAAAAAGCACTCTTCTACTCTATTGTGTTTCCTAGGAGGTCCGAACAGTGAACTTGCTCAGAACAAAAGAACTGTGCTTCCTACACACACGGCCATATCTAGTTCAATTCTGCTTATGAACCTGACAAGAACAGTAGACCGTCTTCAGTCCAATACACTGTACTGCTGGGAACAGACAACAGTGCTATTTGTCCTGTGTATGGCAATGGCAGCGCAATAATGACTCTTCTTACCATAAAACAACTCTTGCTCGTAGGACCAGAAATTGCATGTGATTCAACTCCATTTAGGACTGGGAAACAAACGCTAGCTCACCTTACAAGAAACACACTCTGCTTTAGAAAAAAGAGCACTCTTCTACTCTACTGTGTGTCCTATAGAGCCAGAACAGTGAGCTTGCTCAGAATAAAAGAACTGTGCTTCCTACACTCAGGCCATATCTGGTTCAACTCTGCTTAGGAAACTGACAAGAACAGTAACTCCTCTTCAGTCCGATACACTGTACTTCCTGGGAACAGACGGGACTGCTATTTGCACTGTGCATGGCTATTGGAGCACAATAGTGACTCGTCTTACCAGAAAACAACTCTTGCTCGTAGGACAAAAAACTGCATGTGACTCAACTCCATTTAAAACGGGGAAACAAACGCTAGCTCGCCGTCCAAAAACACACTCTGCTTTTGAGAAAAGAGCACTCTTCTACTCTACTGTGTTTCCTATGGGGTCCAAATATTGAGCTTGCTCAGAAAAAAAGAACTGTGCTTCCTACATACACGGGCCATATCTAGTTCAACTCTGCTTAGGAAACTGAAAGAACAGTAGATCCTCTTCAGTCCAATACACTGTACTTGCTCGGAACAGACGCGAATGCTATTTATACTGTGTATGGCAATTGGAGCACAATAGTGACTCGTCTTACCAGAAAACAACTCTTGCTCGTGGACAAAAAACTGCTTGTGACTCAACTCCATTTAGGACTGGGAAACAAACGCTAGCTCGCCTTCCAAAAACACACTCTGCTTTTGAGAAAAGAGCAGTCTTCTACTCTACTGTGTTTCCTATGTGTTCCTTGCTCAGAACAAAAAAACTGTGCTTCCTACACACACAGCGATATCTATTTCAAGTCTGCTTAGGAAACTGACAAGAACAGTAGCTCCTATTCAGTCCGATACACTGTACTTGCTGGGAACAAACGCGAGTGCTATTTGCACTGTATATGACATTTGGAGCGCAACAGTGACTCTTCTTACCAGAAAACAAGTCTTGCTTGTAGGACCAAAAACTGCATGTGACTCAACTCTATTTAGGACTGGGAAACAAGCACGAGCTCGCCTTACAAGAAACACACTCTGCTTTTAAGAAAAGTGCACTCTTCTACTCTACTGTGTTTCCTATAGGGCCAGAACAGTGAGCTTGCTCAGAACATAAGAACTGTGCTTCCTACACACACGGGCCATATCTAGTTCAAGTCTGCTTAGGAAACTGACAAGAACAGTAGCTCCTTTTCAGTCTGATACACTGTACTTGCTGGGAACAGACGCATGTGCTATTTGCACTGTGTATGGCAATGGGAGCGCAATAGTGACTTTCCTTACCAAAAAACAACTCTTGCTCGTAGGACCAGAAAGTGCATGTGATTCAACTCCATTTAGGACTGGGAAACAAACGCTAGCTCCCCTTACAAGAAACACAATCTGCTTTTGAGAAAAGAGCACTCTTCTACTCTACTGTGTTTCCTATAGGGCCAGAACAGTGAGCTTGCTCAGGACAAAAGAACTGTGCTTCCTACACACACGGCCAAATCTAGTTCAACTCTGCTTAGGAACCTGACAAGAACAGTAGATCCTCTTCAGTCCAATACACTGTACATGCTGGGAACAGACGCGTGTGCTATTTGCCCTGTGTATGACAATGGGAGCACAATAGTGACTCTTCTTACCAGAAAACAACTCTTGCTCGTAGGACCAGAAACTGCATGTGATTCAACTCCACTTAGGACTGGGAAACAAACACTAACTCGCCTTACAAGAAACACACTCTGATTTAGAGAAAAAAGCACTCTTCTACTCTATTGTGTTTCCTAAGAGGTCCGAACAGTGAACTTGCTCAGAACAAAAGAACTGTGCTTCCTACACACACGGCCATATCTAGTTCAATTCTGCTTAGGAACCTGACAAGAACAGTAGATCCTCTTCAGTCCAATACACTGTACTGCTCGGAACAGACAACAGTGCTAATAGTCCTGTGTATGGCAATGGCAGCGCAATAGTGACTCTTCTTACTATAAAACAACTCTTGCTTGTAGGACCAGAAACTGCATGTGATTACACTCCATTTAGGACTGGGAAACAAACGCTAGTTCGCCTTACAAGAAACACACTCTGCTTTAGAGAAAAAGCACACTTCTACTCTACTGTGTTTCCTATAGGGCCAGAACAGTGAGCTTGCTCAGAAGAAAAGAACTGTGCTTCCTACACTCGGGCCATATCTAGTTCAACTCTGCTTAGGAAACTGACAAGAACAGTAGCTCCTCTTCAGTCCAATACACTGTACTTGCTCGGAAAAGACGCGAGTGCTATTTGCACTGTGTATGGCAATTGGAGCACAATAGTGACTCGTCTTACCAGAAAACAACTCGTCCTCGTAGGACAAAAAACTGCATGTGACTCAACTCCATTTAGGACTGGGAAACAAACGCTAGCTCGCCTTACAAGAAACACACTCTGCTTTAGAGAAAAGAGCACTCTTCTACTCTACTGTGTTTCCTATGAGGTCCGAACAGTGAGCTTGCTCAGAACAAAAAAAAACGTGATTCCTACACACACCGCCACACCTAGTTCAATTCTGCTTAGTAACCTGACAAGAACAGTAGATCCTCTTCAGTCCAATACACTGTACTGCTGGGAACAGACAACAGTGCTATTAGTCCTGTGTATGGCAATGGCAGCGCAATAGTGACTCTTCTTACCATAAAATAACTCTTGCTCGTAGGACCAAAAACTGCATGTGATTACACTCCATTTAGGACTGGGAAACAAACGCTAGCTCGCCTTACAAGAAACACACTCTGCTTTTCAGAAAAGAGCACTCTTCTACTCTACTGTGTTTCCTATAGGGCCAGAACAGTGAGCTTGCTCCGAACAAAAGAACTGTGCTTCCTACACTCGGGCCATATCTAGTTCAACTCTGCTTAGGAAACTGACAAGAACAGTAGCTCCTCTTCAGTCCAATACACTGTACTTGCTCGGAACATACGCGAGTGCTATTTGCACTGTGTATGGCAATTGGAGCACAATAGTGACTCGTCTTACCAGAAAACAACTCTTGCTCGTAGGACAAAAAACTGCATGTGACTCAACTCCATTTAGGACTGGGAAACAAACACTAGCTCGCCTTCCCAGAAACACATTCTCTTTTTGAGAAAAGAGCACTCATCTACTCTACTGTTTCCTATGTGTTCCGAACAGTGAGCTTGCTCAGAATAAAAAAACTGTGCTTCCTACAAACACGGCCACATCTAGTTCAAGTCTGTTTAGGAACCTGACAAGAACAGTAGATCCTCTTCAGTCCGATACACTGTACTTGCTGGGAACAGACAGGAGGGCTATTTGCACTGTGTATGGCAATGGGAGAGCAATAGTGACTTTCCTTACCAGAAAACAACTCTTGCTCGTAGGACCAGAAACTGCATGTGATTCAACTCCATTTCGGACTGGGAAACAAATGCTAGCTCGCCTTACATGAAACATACTCTGCTTTTGAGAAAAGAGCACTCTTCTACACTACTGTGTTTCCTATGGGGTCCAAACATTGAGCTTGCTCAGAATAAAAGAACTGTGCTTCCTACATACACGGGCCATATCTAGTTCAACTCTGCTTAGGAAACTGAAAGAACAGTAGCTCCTCTTCAGTCCAATACACTGTACTTGCTCGGAACAGACGCGAGTGCTATTTGTACTGTGTATGGCAATTGGAGCACAATAGTGACTCGTCTTACCAGAAAACAACTCTTGCTCGTGGACAAAAAACTGCTTGTGACTCAACTCCATTTAGGACTGGGAAACAAACGCTAGCTCGCCTTCCAAAAACACACTCTGCTTTTGAGAAAAGAGAAGTCTTCTACTCTACTGTGTTTCCTATGTGTCCTTGCTCAGAACAAAAAAACTGTGCTTCCTACACACACGGCGATATCTATTTCAAGTCTGCTTAGGAAACTGACAAGAACAGTAGCTCCTATTCAGTCCGATACACTGTACTTGCTGGGAACAGACGCGAGTGCTATTTGCACTGTATATGACATTTGGAGCGCAACAGTGACTCTTCTTACCAGAAAACAACTCTTGCTCGTAGGACCAAAAACTGCATGTGACTCAACTCTATTTAGGACTGGGAAACAAACACGAGCTCGCCTTACAAGAAACACACTCTGCTTTTAAGAAAAGTGCACTCTTCTACTCTACTGTGTTTCCTATAGGGCCAGAACAGTGAGCTTGCTCAGAACATAAGAACTGTGCTTCCTACACACACGGGCCATATCTAGTTCAAGTCTGCTTAGGAAACTGACAAGAACAGTAGCTCCTTTTCAGTCTGATACACTGTACATGCTGGGAACAGACGCATGTGCTATTTGCACTGTGTATGGCAATGGGAGCGCAATAGTGACTTTCCTTACCAAAAAACAACTCTTGCTCGCAGGACCAGAAAGTGCATGTGATTCAACTCCATATAGGACTGGGAAACAAACGCTAGCTCCCCTTACAAGAAACACAATCTGCTTTTGAGAAAAGAGCACTCTTCTACTCTACTGTGTTTCCTATAGGGCCAGAACAGTGAGCTTGCTCAGAACAAAAGAACTGTGCTTCCTACACACACGGCCAAATCTAGTTCAACTCTGCTTAGGAACCTGACAAGAACAGTAGATCCTCTTCAGTCCAATACACTGTACATGCTGGGAACAGACGCGTGTGCTATTTGCCCTGTGTATGACAATGGGAGCACAATAGTGACTCTTCTTACCAGAAAACAACTCTTGCTCGTAGGACCAGAAACTGCATGTGATTCAACTCCACTTAGGACTGGGAAACAAACACTAACTCGCCTTACAAGAAACACACTCTGATTTAGAGAAAAAAGCACTCTTCTACTCTATTGTGTTTCCTAAGAGGTCCGAACAGTGAACTTGCTCAGAACAAAAGAACTGTGCTTCCTACACACACGGCCATATCTAGTTCAATTCTGCTTAGGAACCTGACAAGAACAGTAGATCCTCTTCAGTCCAATACACTGTACTGCTGGGAACAGACAACAGTGCTAATAGTCCTGTGCATGGCAATGGCAGCGCAATAGTGACTCTTCTTACCATAAAACAACTCTTGCTTGTAGGACCAGAAACTGCATGTGATTACACTCCATTTAGGAATGGGAAACAAACGTTAGTTCGCCTTACAAGAAACACACTCTGCTTTAGAGAAAAGAGCACACTTCTACTCTACTGTGTTTCCTATAGGGCCAGAACAGTGAGCTTGCTCAGAAGAAAAGAACTGTGCTTCCTACACTCGGGCCTTATCTAGTTCAACTCTGCTTAGGAAACTGACAAGAACAGTAGCTCCTCTTCAGTCCAATACACTGTACTTGCTCGGAAAAGACGCGAGTGCTATTTGCACTGTGTATGGCAATTGGAGCACAATAGTGACTCGTCTTACCAGAAAACAACTCTTGCTCGTAGGACAAAAAACTGCATGTGACTCAACTCCATTTAGGACTGGGAAACAAACGCTAGCTCGCCTTACAAGAAACACACTCTGCTTTAGAGAAAAGAGCACTCTTCTACTCTACTGTGTTTCCTATGAGGTCCGAACAGTGAGCTTGCTCAGAACAAAAAAAAACGTGATTCCTACACACACCGCCACACCTAGTTCAATTCTGTTCAGTAACCTGACAAGAACAGTAGATCCTCTTCAGTCCAATACACTGTACTGCTGGGAACAGACAACAGTGCTATTTGTCCAGTGTATGGCAATGGCAGCGCAATAGTGACTCTTCTTACCATAAAACAACTCTTGCTCGTAGGACCAGAAACTGCATGTGATTCAACTCCATTTAGGACTGGGAAACAAACGCTAGCTCGCCTTACAAGAAACACACTCTGCTTTTGAGAAAAGAGCACTCTTCTACTCTACTGAGTTTCCTATGGAGTCCGAACAGTGAGCTTGCTCAGAACAAAAGAACTGTGCTTCCTACACACACCGACCATATCTAGTTCAACTCTGCTTAGGAAACTGAAAAGAACAGTAGCTCCTCTTCAGTCCGATACACTGTATTTGCTGGGAACAGACGCGGGTGCTATTTGCACTGTGTATGGCAATGGGAGCTCAATAGTTACTTTCCTTACCAGAAAATAACTCTTGCTCATAGGAACAAAAACTGCATGGGATTCAACTCCATTTAGGACTGGGAAACAAACGCTAGCTCGCCTTACAAGAAACACACTCTGCTTTTGAGAAAAAAGCACAATTCTACTCTACTGTGTTTCCTATGGGGTCCGAACAGAGAGCTTGCTCAGAACAAAAGAACTGTGCTTCCTACACACACGGCCATATCTAGTTCAATTCTGCTTAGGAACCTGACAAGAACAGTAGATCCTCTTCAGTCCAATACACTATACTTGCTGGGACAGAAGCCAGTGCTATTTGTCCTGTGTATGGCAATGGCAGCGCAATAGTGACTCTTCTTACCATAAAACAACTCTTGCTCGTAGGACCAGAAACTGCATGTGATTCAACTCCATGTAGGACTGGGAAACAAACGCTAGCTCGCCTTACATGAAACACACTCTGCTTTAGAGAAAAGAGCACTCTTCTACTCTACTGCGTTTCCTATAGGGCCAGAACAGTGAGCTTGCTCAGAACAAAAGAACTATGCTTCCTACACTCGGGCCATATCTAGTTCAACTCTGCTTAGGAAACTGACAAGAACAGTAGCTCCTCTTCAGTCCAATACAGTGTACTTCCTGGGAACAGACGGGACGGCTATTTGCACTGTGTATGGCTATTGGAGCACAATAGTGACTCGTCTTACCAGAAAACAACTCTTGCTCGTAGGACAAAAAACTGCATGTGACTCAACTCCATTTAGGACTGGGAAACAAACGCTAGCTCAGCTTCCAAGAAACACACTCTGCTTTTGAGAAAAGAGCACTCTTCTACTCTACTGTGTTTCCTATGGGTTCCAAACAGTGAGCTTGCTCAGAACAAAAAAACTGTGCTTCCTACACACACGGCCATATCTAGTTCAAGTCTGCTTAGGAACCTGACAAGAACAGTAGATCATCTTCCATCCAATACACTGTACTTGCTGGGAAAACACGCCAGTGTTATTTGTCCTGTGTATGGCAAAGGCAGCGCAATAGTGACTCTTCTTACCAGAAAACAACTCTTGCTTGTAGGACCAGAAAGTGCATGTGATTCAACTCCATTTAGGACTGGGAAACAAACGCTAGCTCGCCCTACAAGGAACACACTCTGCTTTGAGAAAAGAGCACTCTTCTACTCTACTGTGTTTCCTATGGGGTCCAAACAGTGAGCTTGCTCAGAACAAAAGAACTGTGCTTCCTACACACGCGGGACATATCTCGTTCAACTCTGCTTAGGAAACTGACAAGAACAGTAGCTCCTATTCAGTCCGATACACTGTACTTGCTGGGAACAGACGTGAGTGCTATTTGCACTGTGTATGGCAATGGGAGCGCAATAGTGACTTTCCTTACCAGAAAACAACTCTTGTTCGTAGGACCAGAAACTGCATCGGATTCAACTCCATATAGGACTGGAAAACAAATGCTAGCTCCCCTTACAAGAAACACAATCTGCTTTTGAGAAAAGAGCACTCTTCTACTCTACTGTGATTCCTATAGGACCAGTGAGCTTGCTCAGAACAAAAGAACTGTGCTTCCTACACACACGGTCATATGTAGTTCAACTCTGCTTAGGAAACTGACAAGAACAGTAGCTCCTATTCAGTCTAATACACTGTAATTGCTGGGAACAGACGCGAGTGCTATTTGCACTGTGTATGGCAATGGGAGCGCAATAGTGACTTTCCTTACCAGAAAACAACTCTTGCTCGTAGGACCAGAAACTGCATGTGATTCAACTCCATTTAGGACTGGGAAACAAATGCTAGCTCGCCTTACATGAAACACACTCTGCTTTTGAGAAAAGAGCACTCTTCTACTCTACTGTGTTTCCAAAGGGGTCCAAAGAGTGAACTTGCTCAGAACAAAAGAACTGTGCTTCCCACACACGGACCATATCTAGTTCAACTCTGCTGAGGAAACTGACAAGAACAGTAGCTCCTAATCAGTCCAATACACTGTACTTGAAGGGAACAGACACGAGTACTATTTGCACTGTGTATGGCATTTGGAGCAGAATAGTAACTCTTCTTACCAGAAAACAACTCTTGCTCGTAGGACCAAAAACTGCATGTGTCTCAACTCCATTTATGACTGGGAAACAAACGCGAGCTCACCTTACAAGAAAAAACACTCTGATTTAGAGAAAAGAGCACTCTTCTACTCTACTGTGTTTCCTATGGGGTCCAAACAGTGAGCTTCCTCAGAACAAAAGTACTGTGCTTCCTACACACACGGGCCATATCTAGTTCAACTCTGCTTAGGATACTGACAAGAACAGTAGCTCCTCTTCAGTCCGATACACTGTACTTGCTGGGAACAGACGCGAGTGCTATTTGCACTGTATATGGCATTTGGAGCGCAACAGTGACTCTTCTTACCAGAAAACAACTCTTGCTAGTAGGACCAAAAACTGCATGTGAATCAACTCCATTTAGGACTGGGAAACAAACACGAGCTCGCCTTACAAGAAACACACTCTGCTTTTAAGAAAAGTGCACTCTTATACTCTACTGTGTTTCCTATAGGGCCAGAACAGTGAGCTTGCTCAGAACAAAAGTACTGTGCTTCCTACACACACGGGCCATATCTAGTTCAACTCTGCTTAGGATACTGACAAGAACAGTAGCTGCTCTTCAGTCCAATACACTGTACTTGCTGGGAACAGACGCGAGTGCTATTTGCACTGTATATGGCATTTGGAGTGCAACAGTGACTCTTCTTACCAGAAAACAACTCTTGCTAGTAGGACCAGAAACTGCATGTGATTCAACTCCATTTAGGACTGGGAAACAAACGCTAGCTCGCCTTACAAGAAACACACTCTGCTTTTGTGAAAAGAGCACTCTTCTACTCTACTGATTTTCCTATGGAGTCCGAACAGTGAGCTTGCTCAGAACAAAAGAACTGTGCTTCCTACACACACCGACCATATCTAGTTCAACTCTGCTTAGGAAACTGAAAAGAACAGTCGCTCCTCTTCAGTCCGATACACTGTATTTGCTGGGAACACACGCGAGTGCTATTTGCACTGTGTATGGCAATGGGAGCTCAATAGTTACTTTCCTTACCAGAAAATAACTCTTACTCATAGGAACAAAAACTGCATGGGATTCAACTCCATTTAGGACTGGGAAACAAATGCTAGCTCGCCTTACTAGAAACACACTCTGCTTTTGAGAAAAAAGCACAATTCTACTCTACTGTGTTTCCTATGGGGTCCGAACAGAGAGCTTGCTCAGAACAAAAGAACTGTGCTTCCTACACACACGGCCATATCTAGTTCAATTCTGCTTAGGAACCTGACAAGAACAGTAGATCCTCTTCAGTCCAATACACTATACTTGCTGGGACAGAAGCCAGTGCTATTAGTCCTGTGTATGGCAATGGCAGCTCAATAGTGACTCTTCTTACCATAAAACAACTCTTGCTCGTAGGACCAGAAACTGCATGTGATTCAACTCCATGTAGGACTGGGAAACAAACGCTAGCTCGCCTTACAAGAAACACACTCTGCTTTAGAGAAAAGAGCACTCTTCTACTCTACTGTGTTTCCTATAGGGCCAGAACAGTGAGCTTGCTCAGAACAAAAGAACTGTGCTTCCTACACTCGGGCCATATCTAGTTCAACTCTGCTTAGGAAACTGACAAGAACAGTAGCTCCTCTTCAGTCAAATACACTGTACTTCCTGGGAACAGACGGGACTGCTATTTGCACTGTGTATGGCTATTGGAGCACAATAGTGACTCGTCTTACCAGAAAACAACTCTTGCTCGTAGGACAAAAAACTGCATGTGACTCAACTCCATTTAGGACTGGGAAACAAACGCTAGCTCATCTTCCAAGAAACACACTCTGCTTTTGAGAAAAGAGCACTCTTCTACTCTACTGTGTTTCCTATGGGTTCCGAACAGTGAGCTTGCTCAGAACAAAAAAACTGTGCTTCCTACACACACGGCCATATCTAGTTCAAGTCTGCTTAGGACAAGAACAGTAGATCATCTTCCATCCAATACACTGTACTTGCTGGGAAAACACGCCAGTGTTATTTGTCCTGTGTATGGCAAAGGCAGCGCAATAGTGACTCTTCTTACCAGAAAACAACTCTTGCTTGTAGGACCAGAAAGTGCATGTGATTCAACTCCATTTAGGACTGGGAAACAAACGCTAGCTCGCTCTACAAGGAACACACTCTGCTTTGAGAAAAGAGCACTCTTCTACTCTACTGTGTTTCCTATGGGGTCCAAACAGTGAGCTTGCTCAGAACAAAAGAACTGTGCTTCCTACACACGCGGGACATATCTCGTTCAACTCTGCTTAGGAAACTGACAAGAACAGTAGCTCCTATTCAGTCCGATACACTGTACTTGCTGGGAACAGACGTGAGTGCTATTTGCACTGTGTATGGCAATGGGAGCGCAATAGTGACTTTCCTTACCAGAAAACAACTCTTGTTCGTAGGACCAGAAACTGCATCGGATTCAACTCCATATAGGACTGGAAAACAAATGCTAGCTCCCGTTACAAGAAACACAATCTGCTTTTGAGAAAAGAGCACTCTTCTACTCTACTGTGATTCCTATAGGACCAGACAGTGAGCTTGCTCAGAACAAAAGAACTGTGCTTCCTACACACACGGTCATATGTAGTTCAACTCTGCTTATTAAACTGACAAGAACAGTAGCTCCTATTCAGTCTAATACACTGTAATTGCTGGGAACAGACGCGAGTGCTATTTGCACTGTATATGGCATTTGGAGTGCAACAGTGACTCTTCTTACCAGAAAACAACTCTTGCTAGTAGGACCAAAAACTGCATGTGACTCAACTCCATTTAGGACTGGGAAACAAACGCGAGCTCGCCTTACAATAAACACACTCTGCTTTTGAGAAAAGAGCACTCTTCTACTCTACTGTGTTTCCTGTAGGGCCAGAACAGTGAGCTTGCTCAGAACAAAAGAACTGTGCTTCCTACACACACGGCCATATCTAGTTGAATTCTGATTAGGAACCTGACAAGAACAGTAGATCCTCTTCAGTCCAATACACTGTACTTGCTGGGAACATACGCCAGTGCTATTTGTCCTGTGCATTGTAATGGCAGCCAAATAGTGACTATTCTTACCATAAATCAACTCTTGCTCGTAGGACCAGAAACTGCATGTGATTCAACTCCATTTAGGACTGGGAAACAAACTCTAGCTCGCCTTACAAGAAACACACTCTGCTTTAGATAAAAGAGCACTCTTCTACTCTACTGTGTTTCCTATAGGACCAGAACAGTGAGCTTGCTCAGAACAAAAGAACTGTGCTTCCTACACACAGGGCCATATCTAGTTCAACTCTGCTTAGGAACCTGACAAGAACAGTAGATCCTCTTCAGTCCAATACACTGTACATGCTGGGAATAGACGCCAGTGCTATTTGCCCTGTGAATGACAATGAGAGCACAATAGTGACTCTTCTTACCAGAAAACAACTCTGGCTCGTAGGACCAGAAACTGCATGTGATTCAACTCCATTTAGGACTGGGAAACAAACGCTAGCCCGGCTCGCCTTACAAGAAACACACTCTGCTTTTGAGAAAAGAGCACTCTTCTACTCTACTGTGTTTCCAATGGGGTCCAAACAGTGAGCTTGCTCAGAACAAAAGAACTGTGCTTCCTACACACACGGATCATATCTAGTTCAACTCTGCTGAGGAAACTGACAAGAACAGTAGATCCTCTTCAGGCAATACACTGTACATGCTGGGAACAGACACCAGTGCTATTTGCCCTGTGTATGACAATGGGAGAACAATAGTGACTCTTCTTACCAAAAAACAACTCTTGCTCATAGTACCAGAAATTGCATATGATTCAACTCCATTTAGGACTGGGAAACAAACGCTAGCTCAGCTCGCCTTATAAGAAACACACTCTGCTTTTGAGAAAAGAGCACTCTTCTACTCTACTGTGTTTCCAATGGGGTCCAAACAGTGATCTTGCTCAGAACAAAAGAACTGTGCTTCCTACACACACGGCCATATCAAATCAACTCTACTTAGGAAACTGACAAAAAGAGTAGCTCCTATTCAGTCCAATACACTGTACTTGCTGGGAACAGACGCGAGTGCTATTTGCACTGTGCATGGCAATATGAGCACAATAGTGATTTTCCTTACCAGAAAACAACTCTTGCTCATTGGACTGGAAACTGCCTGTGATTGAACTCCATTTAGGACTAGGAAACAAACGCTAGCTCGCCTTACAAGAATCACACTCTGCTTTTGAGAAAAGAGCACTCTTCTACTCTACTGTGTTTCCTATAAGGTCCGAACAGTGAGCTTGCTCAGAACAAAAAAACTGTGCTTCCTACACACACCACCATACCTAGGTCAATTCTGCTTAGGAACCTGACAAGAACAGTAGATCCTCTTCAGTCCAATACACTGTACATGCTGGAAATAGACGCCAGTGCTATTTGCCCTGTGAATGACAATGAGAGCACAATAGTGACTCTTCTTACCAGAAAACAACTCTTGCTCCTAGGACCAGAAACTGCATGTGATTCAACTCCATTTAGGACTGGGAAACAAATGCTAGCTCGGCTCGTCTTCCAGGAAACACACTCTGCTTTTGAGAAAAGAGCACTCTTCTTCTCTACTGTGTTTCCAATGGGGTCCAAACAGTGAGCTTGCTCAGAACAAAAGAACTGTGCTTCCTACACACATGGAACATATCTAGTTCAACTGTGCTGAGGAAACTGACAAGAACAGTAGATCCTCTTCAGTCCAATACACTGTACATGCTGAGAACAGACGCCAGTGCAATTTCCCTGTGTATGACAATGGGAGCACAATAGTGACTCTTCTTACCAGAAAACAACTTTTGCTCGCAGTACCAGGAACTGCATGTGATTCAACTCCATTTAGGACTGGGAAACAAACGCTAGCTCGCCTTACAAGAAAAACACTCTGCTTTTGAGAAAAGAGCACTCTTCTACTCTACTGTGTTTCTTGTGGGGTCCGAACAGTGAGCTTGCTCAGAACAAAAGAACTGTGCTTCCCACACACAAACCTTATCTAGTTCAAATCTGCTGAGGAAACTGACAAAAACAGTAGCTCCTAATCAGTCCAATACACTGTACTTGAAGGGAGCAGACGCGAGTACTATTTGCACTGTGTATGGCATTTGGAGCGCAATAGTGACTCTTCTTACCAGAAAACAACTCTTGCTCATAGGACCAAAAACTGCATGTGACTCAACTCCATTTAGGACTGGGAAAGAAACGCGAGCTCACCTTACAAGAAAAACACTCTGCTTTAGAGAAAAGAGCACTCTTCTACTCTACTGTGTTTCCTATGGGGTCCAAACAGTGAGCTTGCTCAGAACAAACGAACTGTGCTTCCTACACACACAGGCCATATCTCGTTCAACTCTGCTTAGGAAACTAACAAGAACAGTAGATCCTCTTCAGTCCGATACACTGTACTTGCTGGGAACAGACGCGAGTGCTATTTGCACTGTGTATGGCAATGGGAGCACATTAGTGACTTCCTTACCAGAAAACAACTCTTGCTCGTAGGACCAGAAACTGCATGTGATTCAACTCCATTTAGGACTGGGAAACAAATGCTAGCTCGCCTTACAAGAAACACACTCTGCTTTTGAGAAAAGAGCACTCTTCTACTCTACTGTGTTTCCTATAGGGCCAGAACAGTGAGCTTGCTGAGAACAAAAGAACTGTGCATCCTACACACACGGACCATATCTAGTTCAACTCTGCTTAGGAAACTGACAAGAACAGTAACTCCTATTCAGTCCAATACACTGTACTTGCTGGGAATAGACGCAAGTGCTATTTGCACTGTGTATGGAAATTGGAGCACAATAGTGACTTGTCTTACCAGAAAACAACTCTTGCTCATAGGACAAAAAACTGCATGTGACTCAACTCCATTTAGGACTGGGAAACAAACGCTAGCTCGCCTTCCAAGAAACACACTCTGCTTTTGAGAAAAGAGCACTCTTCTACTCTACTGTTTCCTATGTGTTCCGAACAGTGAGCTTGCTCAGAACAAAAAAACTGTGCTTCCTACAAATACGGCCATATCTAGTTCAAGTCTGCTTAGGAAACTGACAAGAACAGTAGATCCTCTTCAGTCCGATACACTGTACTTGCTGGGAACAGACGGGAGGGCTATTTGCACTGTGTATGGCAATGGGAGCGCAATAGTGACTTTCCTTACCAGAAAACAACTCTTGCTCGTAGGACCAGAAAGTGCATGTGATTCAACTACATTTAAGACTGGGAAAGAAATGCTAGCTCACCTTACATGAAACACACTCTGCTTTTGAGAAAAGAGCACTCTTCTACTCTACTGTGTTTCTTATGGGGTCCAAACAGTGAGCTTGCTCAGAACAAAAGAACTGTGCTTCCTACACACACGGGCCATATCTAGTTCAACTCTGCTTAGGAAACTCACAAGAACAGTAGCTCCTCTTCAGTCCAATACACTGTACTTGCTCGGAACAGACGCGAGTGCTATTTCCACTGTGTATGGCAATTGGAGCACAATAGTGACTCGTCTTACCAGAAAACAACTCTTGCTCGTAGGACCAGAAACTGCATGTGATTCAACTCCATTTAGGACTGGGAAACAAACGCTAGCTCGCCTTACAAGAAACACACTCTGCTTTTGAGAAAAGAGCACTGTTCTACTCTACTGTGTTTCCTATGTGGTTCAAACAGTGAGCTTGCTCAGAACAAAAGAACTGTGCTTCCTACACACACGGGCATATCTAGTTCAATTCTGCTTAGGAACCTGACAAGAACAGTAGATCCTCTTCAGTCCAATACACTGTACTTGCTGGGAAAAAACGCCAGTGCTATTTGTCCTGTGTATGGCAATGGCAGCGCAATAGTGACTCTTCTTATCATAAAACAACTCTTGCTCGTAGGACCAGAAACTGCATGTGATTCAACTTTATTTATGACTGGGAAACAAACGCTAGCTCGCCTTACAAGAAACACACTCTGCTTTAGAGAAAAGAGCACTCTTCTACACTACTGTGTTTCCTATGGGGTCCAAACAGTGAGCTTGCTCAGAACAAAAGAACTGTGCTTCCTACACGGGAAATATCAAGCTCAACTCTGCTTAGGAAACTGACAAGAACAGTAGCTCCTATTCAGTCCAATACACTATACTTGCTGGGAACAGATGCGAGAGCTATTTGCACTGTGTATGGCATTTGGAGCGCAATAGTGACTCTTCTTACCAGAAAACAACTCTTGCTCGTAGGACTGAAAACTGCCTGAGACTCAACTCCATTTAGGACTGGGAAACAAACGCGAGCTCGCCTTACAAGAAACACACTCTGCTTTAGAGAAAAGAGCACTCTTCTACTCTACTGTGTTTCCTATGTCGTCCGAACAGTGAGCTTGCTCAGAATAAAAAAACTGTGCTTCCTTCACACACGGCCATACCTAGTTCAAATCTGCTTAGGAACCTGACAAGAACAGTAGATCCTCTTCAGTCCAATACACTGTACTTGCTGGGAACAGACACGAGTGGAATTTATCCTGTGTATGGCAATGGCAGCGCAATAGTAACTCTTCTTACCATAAAACAACTCTTGCTCGTAGGACCAGAAACTGCATGTGATTCAACTCCATTTAGGACTGGGAAACAAATGCTAGCTCGCCTTACAAGAAACACACACTGCTTTAGAGAAAGAGCACTCTTCTACTCTACTGTGTTTCCTGTAGGGCCAGAACAGTGAGCTTGCTCAGAACAAAAGAACTGTGCTTCCTACACACACGGCCATATCTATTTCAACTCTGCTTAGGAACCTGACAAGAACAGTAGATCCTCTTTAGTCCAATACAGTGTACATGCTGGGAACAGACGCGTGTGCTATTTGCCCTGTGTATGACAATGGGAGCACAATAGTTACTCTTCTTAGCAGAAAACAACTCTTGCTCGTAGGACCAGAAACTGCATGTGATTCAACTCCATTTAGGACTGTGAAACAAACACTAACTCGCCTTACAAGAAACACACTCTGAGTTAGAGAAAAAAGCACTCTTCTACTCTATTTTGTTTCCTAAGAGGTCTGAACAGTGAACTTGCTCAGAACAAAAGAACTGTGCTTCCTACACACAAGGCCATATCTAGTTCAATTCTGCTTAGGAACCTGACAAGAACAGTAGATCCTCTTCAGTCCAATACACTGTACTTGCTGGGAAGAGACTCCAGTACTATTTGTCCTGTGTATGGCAATGGCAGCGCAATATTTACTATTCTTACCATAAAACATCTCTTGACAATAGGACCAGAAACTGCATGGGATTCAACTCCATTTAGGACTGGGAAAAGAACGCTAGCTCTCCTTACAAGAAACACACTCTGCTTTTGAGAAAAGAGCACTCTTCTACTCTACTGTGTTTCCTATGGGGTCCAAACAGTTAGCTTGCTCAGAACAAAAGAACTGTGCTTCCTACACACACCGACCATATCTAGTTCAACTCTCCTTAGGAAATGGACAAGAACAGTAGCTCCTATTTAGTCCAATACACTGTACTTGCTGGGAACAGACGCAAGTGCTATTTGCACTGTGTATGGCGTTTGGAGCACAATAGTTACTCTTCTTACCAGAAAACAACTCTTGCTCGTTGGACCAAAAACTGCATGAGACTCAACTCCATTTAGGACTAGGAAACAAACGGGAGCTCGCCTTACAAGAAACATACTCTGCTTTAGAGAAAAGAGCACTCTTCTACTCTACTGCGTTCCATATAGGGCCAGAACAGTGAGCTTGCTCAGAACATAATAACTGTGCTTCCTAAACACACGGGCCATATCTAGTTCAACTCTGCTTAGGAAACTGATAAGAACAGTAGATCCCCTTCAGTCCAATACACTGTACTTGCTGGGAACAGACACAATTGCTTTTTGCACTGTGTATGGCAATGGGAGGGCAATAGTGACTTTCCTTACCAGAAATCAACTCTTGTTCATAGGACCAGACACTGCATGTGATTCAACTCCATTTAGGACTGAGAAACAAACGCTGGTTCGCCTTACAAGAAACACAATCTGTTTTTGAGAAAAGAGCACTCTTCTACTCTGCTGTGTTTCCTATGGGGTCCAAACAGTGAGCTTGCTCAGAACAAAAGAACTGTGCTTCCTACACACACGGACCATATCTAGTTCAACTCTGCTTAGGAAACTGACAAGAACAGTAGCTCCTCTTCAGTCCAATACATTGTACTTGCTGGGAAAAGACGCGAGTGCTATTTGCCTTGTGTAGGGCAAAGGGAGCTCAATAGTGACTTTCCTTACCAAAAAACAACTCTTGATCGTAGGACCAGAAACTGCATGTGATTCAACTCCATTTTGGACTGGGAAACAAACTCTAGCTTGCCTTACAAGAAACACACTCTGCTTTTGAGAAAAGAGCACTCTTCTATTCTACTGTGTTTCCTATGGGGTCCGAACAGTGAGCTTGCTCAGAATAAAAGAACTGTGCTTCCTGCACACATGAACCATATCTAGTTCAACTCTGCTTATGAAACTGACAAGAACAGTAGCTCCCCTTCAGTCCGATACACTGTACTTGCTGGGAACAGACGCGAGTGCTATTTGCACTGTGTATGGCAATGGGAGCGCAATAATGACTTTCCTTACCAGAAAACAACTCTTGCTCATAGGACCAGAAAATGCATGTGATTCAACTCCATTTAGGACTGGGAAACAAACACTAGCTCGCCTTACAAAAAACACACTCTGCTTTAGAGAAAAGAGCACTCTTCTATTCTCTTGTGTTTCCTATGTGGTCCAAACAGTGAGCTTGCTCAGAACAAAACAACTGTGCTTCCTACACACACGGACCATATCTAGTTCAATTCTGCTTAGGAACCTTACAAGAACAGTAGCACCTCTTCATTCCAATACACTGTACTTGCTGGGAACAGTCGCGAGTGCTATTTGCACTGTGTATAACAATTGGAGCACAATAGTGACTCGTCTGACCAGAAAACAACTCTTGCTCGTAGGACAAAAAACTGCATGTGACTCAACTCCATTTAGGAATGGGAAACAAACTCTAGCTCGCCTAACAAGAAACACACTCTGCTTTTGAGAAAAGAGCACTGTTCTACTCTACTGTGTTTCCTGTAGGGCCAGAACAGTCAGCTTGCTCAGAACAAAAGAACTGTGCTTCCTACACACAAGGTATTATCTAGTTGAATTCTGATTAGGAACCTGACAAGAACAGTAGATCCTCTTCAGTCCAATACACTGTACTTGCTGGGAACAGACAACAGTGCTACTTATTCTGTGTATGGCAATGGCAGCGCAATAGTGACTATTCTTACCATAAAACAACTCTTGCTCGTAGGACCATAAACTGCATGTGATTCAACTCCATTTAGGACTGGGAAACAAACCCTAGCTCGCCTTACAAGAAACACACTCTGCTTTAGAGAAAAGAGCACTCTTCTACTCTACTGTTTTTCCTATAGGGCCAGAACAGTGAGCTTGCTCAGAACATAAGAACTGTGCTTCCTACACATACGGGCCATATCGAGTTCAACTCTGCTTAGGAAACTGACAAGAAAAGTATCTCCTCTTCAGTCCAATACACTGTACTTACTGGGAACAGACGCGAGTGCTATTTGCACTGTGTATGGCAATGGGAGCGCAATAGTGACTTTCCTTACCAGAAAACAACTCTTGCTCCTAGGACCAGAAACTGCATGTGATTCAACTCCATTTAGGACTGGGAAAATACGCTAGCTCGCGTTATAAGAAACACACTCTGCTTCTGAAAAAAGAACTCTCTTCTACTCTACTGTGTTTCCTTTGGGGTCCGAAGAGTGAGCTTGCTCAGAACAAAAGAACTGTGCTTCCTACACACACGGCCATATCTAGTTCAATTCTGCTTAGGAACCTGACAAGAACAGTAGATCCTCTTCAGTCCAATACACTGTACTTGCAGGGAACAGACGCCAGTGCTATTTGTCCTGTGTATGGCAATGTCAGTGCAATAGTGACTCTTCTTACCATAAAACAACTCTTGCTCGTAGGACCAGAAAGTGCATTGATTCAACTCCATTTAGGACTGGGAAACAAACGCTAGCTCGCCTTACAAGAAACACACTCTGCTTTAGAGAAAAGAGCACTCTTCTACTCTACTGTGTTTCCTATAGGGCCAGAACAGTGAGCTTGCTCAGAACAAAACAACTGTGCTTCCTACACACACGGGCCATATCTAGTTCAACTCTGCTTAGGAAACTGACAAGAACAGTAGCTCCTCTTCAGTCCAATACACTGTACTTGCTGGGAACAGACGCGAGTGCTATTTGCACTGTGTATGGTAATGGGAGCACAATAGTGACTTTCCTTACCAGAAAACAACTCTTGCTCGTAGGACCAGAAACTGTATGTGATTCAACTCCATTTAGGACTGGGAAACAAATGCTAGCTCGCCTTACAAGAAACACAATCTGCTTTAGAGAAAAGAGCACTCTTCTACTCTACTGTGTTTCCTATGGGGTCCGAACAGTGAGCTTGCTCAGAACAAAAAAAACTGTGCTTCCTACACACACTGCCATATCTAGTTCAATTCTTCTTAGGAACCTGACAAGAACAGTAGATCCTCTTCAGTCCAATACACTGTACTTGCTGGGAACAGACGCCAGTGCTATTTGTCCTGTGTATGGCAACGGCAGCGCAATAGTGACTCTTCTTACCAGAAAACAACTCTTGCTCGTAGGACCAGAAACTGCATGTGATTCAACTCCATTTAGGACTGGGAAACAAACACTAGCTCGCCTTACAAGAAACACACTCTGCTTTTGAGAAAAGAGCACTCTTCTACTCTACTGTGTTTCCTATGGGGTCCAAACAGTGAGCTTGCTCAGAAAAAAAACTGTGCTTCCTACACACGGACCATATCTAGTTCAACTCTGCTTAGGCAACTGACAAGAAAAGTAGCTCCTCTTCAGTCTGATACACTGTAATTGCTGGGAACAGACGCGAGTGCTATTTGCACTGTGTATGTCAATGGGAGCGCAATAGTGACTTTCCTTACCAGAAAACAACTCTTGCTCATAGGACCAGAAACTGCATGTGATTCAACTACATTTAGGACTGCAAAACAAATGCTAGCTCGCCTTACATGAAACACACTCTGCTTTTGAGAAAAAAACACTCTTCTACTCTACTGTGTTTTCTATGGGGTCCAAACAGTGAGCTTGCTCAGAACAAAACAACTGTGCTTCCTACACACACGGACCATATCTAGTTCAACTCTGATTAGGAACCTGACAAGAACAGTAGATCCTCTTCAGTCCAATACACTGTACTTGCTGGGAACCGACGCGAGTGCTATTTGCACTGTGTATGGCAATCGGATCACAATAGTGACTCGTCTTACCAGAAAACAACTCTTGCTCATAGGACAAAAAACTGCATGTGACTCAACTCCATTTAGGACTGGGAAACAAACTCTAGCTCGCCTTACATGAAACACACTCTGCTTTTGAGAAAAGAGCACTCTTCTACTCAACTGTGTTTCCTGTAGGGCCAGAACAGTGAGCTTGCTGAGAACAAAAGAACTGTGCTTCCTACACACACGGCCATATCTAGTTCAATTCTGATTAGGAACCTGACAAGAACAGTAGATCCTCTTCAGTCCAATACACTGTACTTGCTGGGTACAGAAGCCTGTGCTATTTGTCCTGTGTATGGCAATGGCAGCACAATAGTGACTATTCTTACCATAAAACAACTCTTGCTCATAGGACAAGAAACTGCGTGGAATTCAACTCCATTTATGACTGGGAAACAAACGCTAGCTCGCCTTACAAGAAAGACAATCTGCTTTAGAGAAAAGAGCACTTTTCTACTCTACTGTGTTTCCTATAGGGCCAGAACAGTGAGCTTGCTCAGAACAAAAGAACTGTGCTTCCTACACACACTGGCCATATCTAGTTCAACTCTGCTTAGGAAACTGACAAGAACAGTAGCTCCTCTTCAGTCCAATACACGGTACTTGCGGGGAACAGACGCGAGTGCTATTTGCACTGTGCATGGCTATTGGAGCACAATAGTGACTCGTCTTACCAGAAAACAACTCTTGCTCGTAGGACAAAAAACTGCACGTGACTCAACTCCATTTAGGACTGGGAACCAAACGCTAGCTCGCCTCCAAGAAACACACTCTGCTTTTGAGAAAAGAGCACTCTTCTACTCTACTCTGTTGCCTATGTGTTCTGAACAGTGAGCTTGCTCAGAACCAAAAAAAACTGTGCTTTCTACACACGGCCATATCTAGTTCAAGTCTGCTTAGGTACCTGACAAGAACAGTAGATACTCTTCGAACCAATACACTGTACTTGCGGGGAAAAGACGCCAGTGTTATTTGTCCTGTGTATAGCAATGGCAGCGCAATAGTGACTCTTCTTACCAGAACACAACACTTGCTCCAAGGACCAGAAACTGCATGTGATTCAACTCCATTTAGGACTGGGAATCAAACACTAGCTCGCCTTACAAGAAACACACTCTGCTTTTGTGAAAAGAGCACCCTTCTACTCTACTGTGTTTCCTATGGGGTCCAAACAGTGAGCTTACTCAAACAAAAAACTGTGTTTCCAACACACGGGCCATATCTCGTTCAACTCTGCTTAGGAACCTGACAAGAACAGTAGCTCCTCTTCAGTCTGATACACTGTACTTGCTGGGAACAGACGCGAGTGCTATTTGTACTGTGTATGGCAATGGCAGCACATTAGAGACTCTTCTTACCGTAAAACAACTCTTGCTCGTAGGACTAGAAACTGCATGTGATTCAACTCCATTTAGGACTGGGAAACAAACGCTAGATTGCCTTACAAAAAACACACTCTGCTTTTGAGAAAAGAGCACTCTTCTACTGTACTGTGTTTCCTATGGGGTCCGAACAGTGAGCTTGCTCAGAACAAAAGAACTGTGCTTCCTACACACACGGACATATCTAGTTCAATTCTGCTTAGGAACCTGACAAGAGCAGTAGATGCTCTTCATTCCAATACACTGTACTTGGTGCGAACAGACGCCAGTGCTATTTGTCCTGTGTATGGCAATGGCAGCGCATTAGTGACTCTTCTTACCGTAAAACAACTCTTGCTCGTAGGACTAGAAACTGCATGGGATTCAACTCCATTTAGGACTGGGAAACAAACGCTAGCTTGCCTTACAAGAAACACACTCTGCTTTAGAGAAAAGAGCACTCTTCTACTCTACTGTGTTTCCTATGGGGTCCAAACAGTGAGCTTGCTCAGAACAAAAGAACTGTGCTTCCTACACACACGGACCATATGTAGTTCAACTCTGCTTAGGAAACTGACATGAACAGTAGCTCCTCTTCAGTCCGATACACTGTACTTGCTGGGAACAGACGTGAGTGCTATTTGCACTGTATGGCAATGGAAGCACAATAGTGACTTTCCTTACCAGAAAACAACTCTTGCTCGTTGGACCAGAAACTGCATGTGATTCAACTCCATTTAGGACTGGGAAACAAACGTAGCTCGCCTTACAAGGAACACACTCTGCTTTTGAGAAAAGAGCACTCTTCTACTCTACTGTGTTTCCTATAGGGCCAGAACAGTGAGCTTGCTCAGAACAAAAGAACTGTGCTTCATTAATACGGCCATATCTAGTTCAATTCTGCTTAGGAACCTGACAAGAACAGTAGATTCTCTTCAGTCCAATACACTGTACTTGCTGGGAACAGACGCCAGTGCTATTTGTCCTGTGTATGGCAATGGCAGCGCAATAGTGACTCTTCTTACCATAAAACAACTCTTGCTCGTAGGACCAGAAACTGCATGTGATTCAACTCCATTTAGGACTGGGAAACAAATGCTAGCTCGCCTTACAAGAAACACACTCGGCTTTTGAGAAAAGAGCACTCTTCTACTCTACTGTGTTTCCTATGGGGTCCAAACAGTGAGCTTGCTCAGAACAAAAGAACTGTGCTTCCTACACACATGGATCATATCTAGTTCAACTCTGCTTAGGAAACTGACAAGAACAGTAGCTCCTCTTCAGTCCAATACATTGTACTTGCTGGGAAAAGACGCGAGTGCTATTTGCCTTGTGTAGGGCAAAGGGAGCTCAATAGTGACTTTCCTTACCAAAAAACAACACTTGATCGTAGGACCAGAAACTGCATGTGATTCAACTCCATTTTGGACTGGGAAACAAACTCTAGCTTGCCTTACAAGAAACACACTCTGCTTTTGAGAAAAGAGCACTCTTCTATTCTACTGTGTTTCCTATGGGGTCCGAACAGTGAGCTTGCTCAGAATAAAAGAACTGTGCTTCCTGCACACATGAACCATATCTAGTTCAACTCTGCTTAGGAAACTGACAAGAACAGTAGCTCCCCTTCAGTCCGATACACTGTACTTGCTGGGAACAGACGCGAGTGCTATTTGCACTGTGTATGGCAATGGGAGCGCAATAATGACTTTCCTTACCAGAAAACAACTCTTGCTCATAGGACCAGAAAATGCATGTGATTCAACTCCATTTAGGACTGGGAAACAAACACTAGCTCGCCTTACAAAAAACACACTCTGCTTTTGAGAAAAGAGCACTCTTCTATTCTCTTGTGTTTCCTATGTGGTCCAAACAGTGAGCTTGCTCAGAACAAAACAACTGTGCTTCCTACACACACGGACCATATCTAGTTCAATTCTGCTTAGGAACCTTACAAGAACAGTAGCTCCTCTTCATTCCAATACACTGTACTTGCTGGGAACAGTCGCGAGTGCTATTTGCACTGTGTATAACAATTGGAGCACAATAGTGACTCGTCTGACCAGAAAACAACTCTTGCTCGTAGGACAAAAAACTGCATGTGACTCAACTCCATTTAGGAATGGGAAACAAACTCTAGCTCGCCTAACAAGAAACACACTCTGCTTTTGAGAAAAGAGCACTGTTCTACTCTACTGTGTTTCCTGTAGGGCCAGAACAGTCAGCTTGCTCAGAACAAAAGAACTGTGCTTCCTACACACAAGGTATTATCTAGTTGAATTCTGATTAGGAACCTGACAAGAACAGTAGATCCTCTTCAGTCCAATACACTGTACTTGCTGGGAACAGACAACAGTGCTATTTGTTCTGTGTATGGCAATGGCAGCGCAATAGTGACTATTCTTACCATAAAACAACTCTTGCTCGTAGGACCAGAAACTGCATGGGATTCAACTCCATTTAGGACTGGGAAACAAACCCTAGCTCGCCTTACAAGAAACACACTCTGCTTTAGAGAAAAGAGCACTCTTCTACTCTACTGTTTTTCCTATAGGGCCAGAACAGTGAGCTTGCTCAGAACATAAGAACTGTGCTTCCTACACACACGGGCCATATCTAGTTCAACTCTGCTTAGGAAACTGACAAGAACAGTATCTCCTCTTCAGTCCAATACACTGTACTTACTGGGAACAGACGCGAGTGCTATTTGCACTGTGTATGGCAATGGGAGCGCAATAGTGACTTTCCTTACCAGAAAACAATTCTTGCTCCTAGGACCAGAAACTGCATGTGATTCAACTCCATTTAGGACTGGGAAACAAACGCTAGCTCGCGTTATAAGAAACACACTCTGCTTCTGAAAAAAGAACTCTCTTCTACTCTACTGTGTTTCCTTTGGGGTCCGAAGAGTGAGCTTGCTCAGAACAAAAGAACTGTGCTTCCTACACACACGGCCATATCTAGTTCAATTCTGCTTAGGAACCTGACAAGAACAGTAGATCCTCTTCAGTCCAATACACTGTACTTTCTGGGAACAGACGGGAGGGCTATTTGCACTGTGTATGGCAATGGCAGCGCAATAGTGACTTTCTTACCAGAAAACAACTCTTGCTCGTGGGACCAGAAACTGCATGTGATTCAACTCCATTTAGGAATGGAAAACAAACGCTAGCTCACCTTACAAGAAACACACTCTGCTTTTGAGAAAAAAGCACTCTTCTACTCTACTGTGTTTCCTATGTGGTCCGAACAGTGAGCTTGCTCAGAACAAAAGAACTGTGCTTCCTACACACACGGACCATATCTAGTTCAACTCTGCTTAGAAAACTGACAAGAACAGTAGCTCCTCTTCAGTCAGATACACTGTACTTGCTGGGAACAGACGCCAGTGCTATTTGCACTGTGTATGGCAATGGGAGCGCAATAGTGACTTTCCTTACCAGAAAACAAGTCTTGCTCGTAGGACCAGAAACTGCATGTGATTAAACTCCATTTAGGACTGGGAAACAAACGCAAGCTCGCCTTACAAGAAACACACTCTGCTTTAGAGAAAAGAGCACTCTTCTATTCTCCTGTGTTTCCTATGTGGTCCAAACAGTGAGCTTGCTCAGAACAAAACAGCTGTGCTTCCTACACACACGGACCATATCTAGTTGAATTCTGCTTAGGAACCTTACAAGAACAGTAGCTCCTCTTCATTCCAATACACTGTACTTGCTGGGAACAGTCGCGAGTGCTATTTGCCCTGTGTATGGCAATGGGAGCACAATAGTGACTTTCTTTACCAGAAAACAACTCTTGTTTGTAGGACCAGAAACTGCATGTGATTCAACTCCATTTAGGACTAGGAAACAAAGGCTAGCTCGCCTTACAAGAAACACACTCTGCTTTTGAGAAAAGAGCACTCTTCTACTCTACTGTGTTTCCTATGGGGTCCAAACAGTGAGCTTGCTCAGAACAAAAGAACTGTGCTTCCTGCACACATGGACCATATCTAGTTCAACTCTGCATAGGAAACTGACAAGAACAGTAGCTCCAATTCAGTCCAATACACTGTACTTGCTGGGAACAGACGCCAGTGCTATTTGTCCTGTGTATGGCAATGGCAGCGCAATAGTGACTATTCTTACCAGAAAACTACTCTTGCTCGTAGGACCAGAAACTGCATGTGATTCCACTCCATTTAGGACTGGGAAACAAACGCTAGCTTGCCTTACAGAAACACACTCTGCTTTTGAGAAAAGAGCACTCTTCTACTCTACTGTGTTTCCTATGGTTTCCGAACAGTGAGCTTGCTCAGAACAAAAGAACTGTGCTTCCTACACACACGGCAAAATCTAGTTCAATTCTGCTTAGGAAACTGACAAGAAAAGTATCTCCTCTTCAGTCCAGTACACTGTACTTACTGGGATCAGACGCGACTGCTATTTGCACTGTGTATGGCAATGGGAGCGCAATAGTGACTTTCCTTACCAGAAAACAACTCTTGCTCCTAGGACCAGAAATTGCATGTGATTCAACTCCATTTAGGACTGGGAAACAAACGCTAGCTCGCGTTATAAGAAACACACTCTGCTTCTGAAAAAAGAACTCTCTTCTACTCTACTGTGTTTCCTATGGGGTCCGAAGAGTGAGCTTGCTCAGAACAAAAGAACTGTGCTTCCTACACACACGGACCACATCTAGTTCAACTCTGCTTAGGAAACTGACAAGAACAGTAGCTCCTCTTCAGTCAGATACACTGTACTTGCTGGGAACAGACGCATGTGCTATTTGCAATGTGTATGGCAATGGGAGCGCAATAGTGACTTTCCTTACCAGAAAACAACTCTTGCTCGTAGGACCAGAAACTGCATGTGATTAAACTCCATTTAGGACTGGGAAACAAACGCAAGCTCGCCTTACAAGAAACACACTCTGCTTTAGAGAAAAGAGCACTCTTCTACTGTACTGTGTTTCCTATGTGGTCCGAACAGTGAGCTTGCTCAGAACAAAGGAATTGTGCTTCCTACACACACGGCTATATCTAGTTCAATTCTGCTTAGGAACCTGACAAGAAGAGGAGATCCTCTTCAGTCCAATACACTGTACTTGCTGGTAAAAGACGCGAGTGCTATTTGCCTTATTTAGGGCAATGGGAGCGCAATAGTGACTTTCCTTACCAGAAAACAAATCTTGTTCGTAGGTCCAGAAACTGCATGTGATTCAACTCCATTTAGGACTAGGAAACAAACGCTAGCTCTACTTGCAAAAACACACTCTGCTTTTGAAAAAAGAGCACTCTTCTTCTCTACTGTGTTTCCTATAGGGCCAGAACAGTGAGCTTTCTCAGAACAAATGAACTGTGCTTCCTAGACACACGGGCCATATCTAGTTCAACTCTGCTTAGGAAACTGAGAAGAACAGTAGCTCTTCTTCAGTCCAATACACTGAACTTGCTGGGAACAGACGGGAGTGCTATTTGCACTGTGTATGGCAATGGGAGCGCAATAGTGACTTTCCTTACCAGAAAACAACTCTTGCTCATAGGACCAGAAACTGCATGTGATTCAACTCCATTTAGGACTGGGAAACAAACACTAGCTCGCCTTACAAGGAACACACTCTGCTTTTGAGAAAAGAGCACTCTTCTACTCTACTGTGTTTCCTATGGTTTCCGAACAGTGAGCTTGCTCAGAACAAAAGAACTGTGCTTCCTACACACACGGCAAAAACTAGTTCAATTCTGCTTAGGAACATGACAAGAACAGAAGATCCTCTTCAGTCCAATACACTGTACTTGCTGGGAACAGACGCGAGTGCTATTTGTCCTCTGTATGGCAATGGCAGCGCAATAGTGACTATTCTTACCAGAAAACAACTCTTGCTCGTAGGACCAGAAACTGCATGTGATTCCACTTCATTTAGAACTGGGAAACAAACGCTAGCTCGCCTTACAAGAAACACACTCTGCTTTAGAGAAAAGAGCACTCTTCTACTCTACTGTGTTTCCTATAAGGCCGGAACAGTGAGCTCGCTCAGAACAAAAGAACTGTGCTTCCTACACACACGGACCATATGTAGGTCAACTCTGCTTAGAAAACTGAAAAGAACAGTAGCTCCTCTTCAGTCCAATGCACTGTACTTTCTGGGAACAGACGGGAGTACTATTTCCACTGTGTATGGCAATGAGAGCGCAATAGTGACTTTCCTTACAAGAAAACAACTCTTGCTCGTAGGACCAGAAACTTCATGTGATTCAACTCCATTTAGTACTGGGAAACAAACGCTAGCTTGCCTTACAGAAACACACTCTGCTTTTGAGAAAAGAGCACTCTTCTACTCTACTGTGTTTCCTATGGTTTCCGAACAGTGAGCTTGCTAAGAACAAAAGAACTGTGCTTCCTACACACATGGCAAAATCTAGTTCAATTCTGCTTAGGAACATGACAAGAACAGTAGATCCTCTTCAGTCCAATACACTGTACTTGCTGGGAACAGACGCCAGTGCTATTTGTCCTCTGTATGGCAATGGCAGCGCAATAGTGAATATTCTTACCAGAAAACAACTCTTGCTCGTAGGACGAGAAACTGCATGTGATTCCACTCCATTTAGGACTGGGAATCAAACGCTAGCTCGTATTACAAAAAACACACTCTGCTTTAGAAAAAAGAGCACTCTTCTACTCTACTGTGTTTCCTATGGGGTCCAAAGAGTGAGCTTGCTCAGAACAAAAGAACTGTGATTCCTACACACACGGACCATATGTAATTTAACTCTGCTTAGGAAACTGAGAAGAACAGTAGCTGTTCTTCAGTCCAATACACTGTACTTGCTAGGAAAAGACGCGAGTGCTATTTGCACTGTGTACGGCAATGGGAGCGCAATAGTGACTTTCCTTACCAGAAAACAACTCTTGTTCGTAGCACCAGAAACTGCATGTGATTCAACTCCATTTAGGACTAGGAAACAAACGCAAGCTCGCCTTACAAGGAACACACTCTGCTTTTGAGAAAAGAGCACTCTTCTACTCTACTGTGTTTCCTATAGGGCCAGAACAGTGAGCTTGCTCAGAACAAATGAACTGTGCTTCCTACACACAGGGGCCATATCTTCTTCAACTCTGCATAGGAAACTGACAAGAGCAGTAGCTCCTCTTCAGTCCGATACACTGTACTTACTGGGAACAGACGCGAGTGCTATTTGCACTGTGTATGGCAAAGGGAGCTCAATAGTGACTTTCCTTACCAGAAAACAACTCTTGCTCCTAGGACCAGAAACTGCATGTGATTCAACTCCATTTAGGAATGGGAAACAAACGCTAGCTCGCGTTATAAGAAACACACTCTACTTTTGAGAAAAGAACACTCTTCTACTCTACAGTGTTTCCTATAGGGTCCGTACAGTGAGCTTTCTAAGACCAAAGAACTGTGCTTCCTACACACACGGCCATATCTAGTTCAATTGTGCTTAGGAACCTGACAAGAACAGTAGATCCTCTTCAGTCAAATACACTGTACTTGCTGGGAAAAGACGCGAGTGCTATTTGCCTTATGTAGGGCAATGGGAGCACAATAGTGACTTTCCTTACCAGAAAACAAATCTTGTTCGTAGTTCCAGAAACTGCATGTGATTCAACTCCATTTAGGACTAGGAAACAAACGCTAGCTCTACTTACAAAAACACACTCTGCTTTTGAAAAAAGAGCACTCTTCTCTACTGTGTTTCCTATAGGGCCAGAACAGTGAGCTTTCTCAGAACAAATGAACTGTGCATCCTAGACAAACGGGCCATATCTAGTTCAACTCTGCTTAGGAAACTGAGAAGAACAGTAGCTCTTTTTCAGTCCAATACACTGAACTTGCTGGGAACAGACAGGAGTGCTATTCGCACTGTGTATGGCAATGGGAGCGCAATAGTGACTTTCCTTACCAAGAAACAACTCTTGCTCGTAGGACCAGAAACTGCATGTGATTCAACTCCATTTAGGATTGGGAAACAAACTCTAGCTCGCCTTTCAAGAAACACACTCTGCTTTAGAGAAAAGAGCACTCTTCTACTCTACTGTGTTTCCTATGGGGTCCAAACAGTGAGCTTTCTCAGAACAAAAGAAATGTGCTTCCTACACACACACCATATGTAGTTCAAATCTGCTTAGGAAACTGACAAGAACAGTAGCTCCTCTTCAGTCCAATACACTGTACTTTCTGGGAACAGACGCGAGTGCTATTTGCACTGTGTATGGCAATGGCAGCGCAATAGTGACTTTCTTACCAGAAAACAACTCTTGCTCCTAGGACCAGAAACTTCATGTGATTCAACTCCATTTAGTACTGGTAAACAAACGCTAGCTCGCCTTACAAAAACACACTCTGCTTTTGAGAAAAGAGCACTCGTCTACTCTACTGTGTTTCCTATGGGGTCCAAACAGTGAGCTTGCTCAGAACAAAAGAACTGTGCTTCCTACACACACGGACCATATCTAGTTCAACTCTGCTTAGGAAACTGACAAGAACAGTAGCTCCTATTCAGTCCAACACACTGTACTTGCTGGGAACAGACGCCAGTGCTATTTGCACTGTGTATGGCAATTGGAGCACAATAGTGACTCCTCTAACCAGAAAACAACTCTTGCTCGTAGGACAAAAAACTGCATGTGACTCAAATCCATTTAGGACTGGGAAACAAACTCTAGCTCGCTTTACAAGAAACACACTCTGCTTTTGAGAAAAGAGCACTCTTCTACTCTACGGTGTTTCCTATGGGGTCCAAACAGTGAGCTTGCTCAGAACAAAAGAACTGTGCTTCCTACACACATGGACCATATCTAGTTCAACTCTGCTTAGGAAACTGAGAAGAACAATAGCTCCCATTCAGTCCAATAAACTGTACTTGCTGGGAACAGACACGAGTGCTATTTGCACTGTGTATGGCAATTGGAGCACAATAGTGACCCTTCTTACCAGAAAACAACTCTTGCTCGTAGGACCAAAAACTGCATGTGAATCAACTCCATTTAGGACAGGGAAACAAACGCGAGCTCGCCTTACAAGAAACACACTCTGCTTTAGAGAAAGGAGTACTCTTCTACTCTACTGTGTTTCCTACAGGGCCAGAACAGTGAGCTTGCTCAGAACCTAATAACTGTGCTTCCTAAACACACAGGCCATATCTAGTTCAACTCTCCTTAAGAAACGGACAAGAATAGTAGCTCCTCTTCAGTCCGATACACTGTACTTGCTGGTTAAAGACGCGAGTGCTACTTGCACTGTGTATGGCAAAGGGAGCGCAATAGTGACTTTCCTTACCAGAAAACAACTCTTGTTCGTAGGACCAGAAACTGCATGTGGTTCAACTCCATTTAGGACTGGGAAACAAACGCTAGCTTGCCTTACAAAAACACACTCTGCTTTTGAGAAAAGAGCACTCTTCTACTCTACTGTGTTTTGTATGGGGTCTGAACAGTGAGCTTGCTCAAAACAAAAGAACTGTGCTTCCCACACACACGGCCATATCTAGTTCAATTCTGCTTAGGAACCTGACAAGAACAGTAGATCCTCTTCAGTCCAATACACTGTACTTGCTGCGAACAGACGCCAGTGCTATTTGTCCTGTCTATGGCAATGGCAGTGCAATAGTGACTCTTCTTACCAGAAAACAACTCTTGCTCGTAGTACCAGAAACTGCATCGGATTCAACTCCTTTTAAAACTGGGAAACAAACGCTAGTTCTCCTTACAAGAAACACACTCTGCTTTAGAGAAAAGAGCACTCTTCTACTCTACTGTGTTTCCTATGGGGTCCAAACTGTGAGCTTGCCCAGAACAAAAGAACAGTTCTTCCTACACACACGGACCATATCTAGTTCAACTCTGCTTAGGAAACTGACAAGAATAGTAGCTCCTCTTCAGTCCAATACAGTGTACTTGCTGGGAACAGACGCATGTGCTATTTGCACTGTGTATGGCAATCAGAGCGCAATAGTGACTTTCCTTACCAGAAAACAACTCTTGCTTGTAGGATCAGAAACTGCATGTGATTCCACTCCATTTAGGACTGGGAAACAAACGCAAGCTCGCCTTACAAGAAACACACTCTGCTTTAGAGAAAAGAGCACTCTTCTACTCTACTGTGTTTCCTATGTGGTACACACAGTGAGCTTGCTCAGAACAAAAGAACTGTGCTTCCTACACACGGACCATATCTAGTTCAACTCTGCTTAGGAAACTGACAAGAACAGTAGCTCCTAATCAGTCCAATACACTGTACTTGCTGGGAAAAGAAGCGAGTGCTATTTGCCTTGTGTAGGGCAATGGGAGCACAATAGTGACTTTCCTTACCAGAAAACAACTCTTGTTCGTAGGAACAGAAACTGCATGTGATTCAACTCCATTTAGGACTAGGAAACAAATGCTAGCTCGCCTTACATGAAACACACTCTGCTTTTGAGACAAGAGCACTCTTCTACTCTACAGTTTTTCCTATGGGGTCCGAACAGTGAGCTTGCTCAGAACAAAAGAACTGTGCTTCATACACACGGGACATATCTAGTTCAACTCTGCTTATGAAACTGACAAGAACAGTAGATCCTTTTCAGTCCAATACACTATACTTCCTGGGAACACACGCCAGTGCTATTTGCAATGTGTATGGCAATTGGAGCACCATAGTGACTCCTCTAACCAGAAAACAACACTTGCTCGTAGGACAAATAACTGCATGTGACTCAAATCCATTTAGGACTGGGAAACAAACTCCAGCTCGCTTTACAAGAAACACACTCTGCTTTTGAGAAAAGAGCACTCTTCTACTCTACTGTATTTCCTATAGGGCCAGAACAGTGAGCTTGCTCAGAAAAAAAGAACTGTGCTTCCTACACACGTGCCATATCTAGTTCAACTCTGCTTAGGAAACTGAGAAGAAGAGTAGCTCCTCTTCAGTCCAATACACTGTACTTGCTGGGAACAGACGGGATTGCTATTTGCACTGTGTATGGCAAGGGGAACGCAATAGTGACTTTTCCTACCAGAAAACAACTCTTGCTCGTAGGACCAG
Organism: Peromyscus eremicus; assembly: GCF_949786415.1. Taxonomy (NCBI): domain Eukaryota; kingdom Metazoa; phylum Chordata; class Mammalia; order Rodentia; family Cricetidae; genus Peromyscus; species Peromyscus eremicus. The sequence goes on along the minus strand of NW_026734324.1, from coordinate 250,936 downwards.
AAACTGCATGTGATTCAACTCCATTTAGGAATGGGAAACAAACACTAGCTCGCCTTACAAGAAACACACTCTGCTTCTGAGAAAAAAGCACTCTTCTACTCTACAGTGTTTCCTATGGGGTCTGAACAGTGAGCTTGCTCAGAACAAAAAAACTGTGCTTTCTACACACACGGCCATATATACTTCAAGTCTGCTTAGGAACCTGACAAGAACAGTAGCTCCTCTTCAGTCCAATACACTGTACTTGCTGGGAACAGACACGAGTGCTATTTGCACTGTGTATGGCAATTGGAGCACAATAGTGACTCTTCTTACCAGAAAACAACTCTTTCTCGAAGGACCAAAAACTGCATGTGACTCAACTCCATATAGGACTGGGAAACAAACGCCAGCTTGCCTTACAAGAAATACACTCTGCTTTAGAGAAAAGAGCACTCTTCTACTCTACTTTGTTTCCTATAGGGCCAGAAGAGTGAGCTTGCTCAGAACATAAGAACTGTGCTTTCTACACACGCGGGCCATATCTACTTCAACTCTGCTTAGGAAACTGAGAAGAACAGTAGCTCCTATTCAGTCCAAAAAACTGTACTTGCAGGGAACAGACGCGAGTGCTATTTGCACTGTGTATGGCAATTGGAGCACAATAGTGACTCTTCTTACCAGAAAACAACTCTTGCTCGTAGGACCAAAAACTGCATGTGAATCAACTCCATTTAGGACTGGGAAACAAACGCGAGCTCGCCTTACAAGAAACACACTCTGCTTTAGAGAAAAAAGCACTCTTCTACTCTACTGTGTTTCCTATAGGGCCAGAACAGTGAGCTTGCTCAGAACGTAATAACTGTGCTTCCTAAACACACAAACCATATCTAGTTCAACTCTGCTTAAAAAACGGACAAGAGAAGTAGCTCCTCTTCAGTCCGATACACTGTACTTGCTGGGAAAAGACGCGAGTGCTATTTGCACTGTGTATGGCAAAGGGAGCGCAATAGTGACTCTCCTTACCAGAAAACAACTCTTGCTAGTAGGACCAGAAACTGCATGTGGTTCAACTCCATTTACGACTGGGAAACAAACGCTAGCTCGCCTTACAAGAAACACACTCTGCTTTTGAGAAAAGAGCACTCTTCTACTCTACTGTGTTTTCTATGGGGTCCGAACTGTGAGGTTGCTCAGAACAAAAGAACTGTGCTTCCCACACACACGTCCATATATATTTCAATTCTGCTTAGGAACCTGACAAGAACAGTAGATCCTCTTCAGTGCAATACACTGTACTTGCTGGGAACAGACTCTAGTGCTATTTGTCCTGTGTAAAGCAACGGTAAGCGCAATAGTGACTCTTCTTACCAGAAAACAACTCTTGCTCGTAGGACCAGAAACTGCATGTGATTCAACTCCATTTAGGACTGGGAAACAAACGCTAGCTCGCCTTACAAGAAACACACTCTGCTTTAGAGAAAAGAGCACTCCTCTACTCTACTGTGTTTCCTATAGCGCCAGAACAGTGAGCTTGCTCAGAACAAAAGAACTGTGCTTCCTACTCACGGGCCATATCTAGTTCAACTCTGCTTAGGAAACTGACAAGAACAGTAGCTCCTATTCAGTCCAATACACTGTACTTGCTGGGACAGACGCGAGTGCTATTTGTACTGTGTATGGGATTTGGAGCGCAATAGTGACTCTTCTTACCAGAAAACAACTCTTGCTCATAGTACCAAAAACTGCCTGTGACTCAACTCCATTTAGGACTAGGAAACAAATGCGAGCTCGCCTTACAAGAAACACACTCTGCTTTAGAGAAAAGAGCACTCTTTTACTCTACTGTGTTTCCTATAGGGCCAGAACAGTGAGCTTGCTCAGAACATAATAACTGTGCTTCCTACACACACGGGCCATATCTAGTTCAACTCTGCTTAGGAAACTGACAAGAACAGTAGCTCCGCTTCAGTCCGATACACTGTACTTGCTGAGAACAGACGTGAGTGCTCTTTGCACTGTGTATGGCAATTGGAGCACAATAGTGACTCGTCTTACCAGAAAACAACTCTTGCTCGTGGGACAAAAAACTGCATGTGATTCAAGTCCATTTAGGACTGGGAAACAAACGCTAGCTCGCCTTACATGAAACACACACTGCTTTTGAGAAAAGAGCACTCTTCTACTCTACTGTGTTTCCTATGGGTTCCGAACAGTGAGCTTGCTCAGAACAAAAGAACTGTGCTTCCTACACACATGGGCCATATCTAGTTCAACTCTGCTTAGGAAACTGACAAGAACAGTAGATCCTTTTCAGTCCAATACACTGTACTTGCTGGGAACAGACGCCAGTGCTATTTGCACTGTATATGGCAGTTGGAGCACAATAGTGACTCCTCTAACCAGAAAACAACTCTTGCTCGCAGGACCAAAAACTGCATGTGAATCAACTCCATTTAGGACTGGGAAACAAACGCGAGCTCGCCTTACAAGAAATACACTCTGCTTTAGAGAAAAGAGCACTCTTCTACTCTACTGTATTTCCTATAGGGCCAGAACAGTGAGCTTGCTCAGAACATAATAACTGCGCTTCCTGAACACACAGGCCATATCTAGTTCAACTCTGCTTAAGAAACGGACAAGAACAGTAGCGCCTCTTCAGTCCAATACACTGTACTTGCTGGGAACAGACGGGAGGGCTATTTGCACTGTGTATGGCAATGGGAACACAATAGTGACTTTCCTTACCAGAAAACAACTCTTGCTCGTAGGACCAGAAACTGCATGTGATTCAACTCCATTTAGGAAAGGGAAACAAACACTAGCTCGCCTTACAAGAAACACACTCTGCTTTTGAGAAAAAAGCACTCCTCTACTCTACTGTGTTTCCTATGGGGTCCAAACAGTGAGCTTGCTCAGAACAAAAAAACTGTGCTTCCTACACACATGGCCATATCTACTTCAAGTCTGCTTAGGAACCTGACAAGAACAGTAGATCCTCTTCAGTCCAATACACTGTATTTGCTGCGAACAGACGCCAGTGCTATTTGTCCTGTCTATGGCAATGGCAGTGCAATAGTGACTCTTCTTACCAGAAAACAACTCTTGATCGTAGGACCAGAAACTGCATCGGATTCAACTCCATTTAAAACTGGGAAACAAACGCTAGTTCTCCTTACAAGAAACACACTCTGCGTTAGAGAAAAGAGCACTCTTCTACTCTACTGTGTTTCCTATGGGGTCCAAACTGTGAGCTTGCCCAGAACAAAAGAACTGTTCTTCCTACACACACGGACCATATCTAGTTCAACTCTGCTTAGGAAAATGACAAGAACAGTAGCTCCTCTTCACTCCAATACACTGTACTTGCTGGGAAAAGACGCATGTGCTATTTGCACTGTGTATGGCAATGGGAGCGCAATAGTGACTTTCCTTACCAGAAAACAACTCTTGCTCGTAGGACCAGAAGCTGCATGTGATTCCACTCCATTTAGGACTGGGAAACAAACGCAAGCTCGCCTTACAAGAAACACACTCTGCTTTAGAGAAAAGAGCACTCTTCTACTCTACTGTGTTTCCTATGGGGTCCACACAGTGAGCTTGCTCAGAACAAAAAAACTGTGCTTCCTACACACACGGCCATATCTACTTCAAGTCTGCTTAGGAACCTGACAAGAACAGTAGATCCTCTTCAGTCCAATACACTGTATTCGCTGCGAACAGACGCCAGTGCTATTTGTCCTGTCTATGGCAATGGCAGTGCAATAGTGACTCTTCTTACCAGAAAACAACTCTTGATCATAGTACCAGAAACTGCATGGGATTCAACTCCATTTAAAACTGGGAAACAAACACTAGTTCTCCTTACAAGAAACACACTCTGCTTTAGAGAAAAGAGCAGTCTTCTACTCTACTGTGTTTCCTATGGGGTCCAAACTGTGAGCTTGCCGAGAACAAAAGAACTGTTCTTCCTACACACACGAACCATATCTAGTTCAACTCTGCTTAGGAAAATGACAAGAACAGTAGTTCATCTTCAGTCCAATACACTGTACTTGCTGGGAACAGACGCATGTGCTACTTGCACTGTATATGGCAATGGGAGCACAATAGTGACTTTCCTTACCAGAAAACAACTCTTGCTCGTAGGACCAGAAACTGCATGTGATTCCACTCCATTTAGGACTGGAAAACAAATGCAAGTTCGCCTTACAAGAAACACACTCTGCTTTAGAGAAAAGAGCACTCTTCTACTCTACTGTGTTTCCTATGGGGTCCACACAGTGAGCTTGCTCAGAACAAAAGAACTGTGCTTCCTACACACACCGACCATATCTAGTTCAACTCTGCTTAGGAAACTGACAAGAACAGTAGCTCCTAATCATTCCAATACACTGTACTTGCTGGGAAAAGACGCGAGTGCTATTTGCCTTGATATGGCAATGGGAGCGCAATAGTGACTTTCCTTACCAGAAAACAACTCTTGTTTGTAGGAACAGAAACTGCATGTGATTCCACTCCATTTAGGACTGGGAAACAAACGCTAGCTCGCCTTACAAGAAACACACTCTGCTTTATTGAAAAGAGCAGTCTTCTACTCTACTTTTTTTCCTATGTGGTAAAAACAGTGAGCTTGCTCAGAACATAAGAACTGTGCTTCCTACACCCACGGACCATATGTAGTTCAACTCTGCTTAGGAAACTGACAAGAACAGTATCTCCTATTCAGTCCAATACACTGTACTTGCTGGGAAAAGACGCGAGTGCTATTTGCCCTGTGTATAGCAATGGGAGCGCAATAGTGACTTTCCTTACCAGAAAACAACTCTTGTTCGTAGGAGCAGAAACTGCATGTGATTCAAGTCCATTTAGGACTAGGAAACAAACGCTAGCTCGCCTTACAAGGAACACACTCTGCTTTTGAGAAAAGAGCACTCTTCTACTCTACTGTGTTTCCTATAGCCCCAGAACAGTGAGCTTGCTCAGAACATAAGAACTGTGCTTCCTACACACAGGGGCCATATTTAGTTCAACTCTACTTAGGAACCTGACAAGAACAGTAGCTCCACTTCAGTCTAATACACTGTACTTGCTGGGAACCGACGCCAGTGCTATTTGTCCTGTGTATGGCATTTGGAGCGCAATAGTGACTCTTTTACCAGAAAACAACTCTTGCTCATAGGACCAAAAACTGCCTGTGACTCAACTCCATTTAGGACTGGGAAACAAACGCGAGCTCGCCTTACGAGAAATACACTCTGCTTTAGAGAAAAGAGCACTCTTCTACTCTACTGTGTTTCCTATAGGGCCAGAAGAGTGAGCTTGCTCAGAATATAATAACTGAGCTTCCTACACATACGGGCCATATATAGTTCAACTCTGCTTAGGAACCTGACAAGAACAGTAGATCCTCTTCAGTCCAATACACTGTAATTGCTGGGAAAAGACGCGAGTGCTATTTGCACTGTGTATGGCAAAGGGAGCACAATAGTGACTTTCCTTACCAGAATACAACTCTTGTTCGTAGGACCACAAAGAGCATGTGATTCAACTCCATTTAAGACTGGGAAACAAACGCTAGCTTGCCTTACAAAAAACACACTCTGCTTTTTAGAAAAGAGCACTCTTCTACTCTAATGTGTTTCCTATGGGGTCCGAACAGTGAGCTTGCTCAGAACAAAAGAACTGTGCTTCCTACACACACGGGCCATATCTATTTCAACTCTGCTCAGGAAACTGACAAGAACAGTAGATCCTATTCACTCCAATACACTGTACTTGCTGGGAACAGACACCAGTGTTATTTGCATTGTGTACGGCAATTGGAGCACAATAGTGACTCGTCTTACCAGAAAACAACTCTTGCTCATAGGACAAAAAACTGCATGTGACTCAACTCCACTTAGGACTGGGAAACAAACTCTAGCTCGCTTTACAAGAAACACACTCTGCTTTTGAGAAAAGAGCACTCTTCTACTCTACAGTGTTTCCTATGGGGTCCGAACAGTGAGCTTGCTCAGAACAAAAGAACTGTGCTTCCTACACACATGGGACATATCTAGTTCAACTCTGCTTAGGAAACTGACAAGAACAGTAGATCCTTTTCAGTCCAATACACTGTACTTGCTGGGAACAGACGCCAGTGCTATTTGCACTGTGTATGGTAATTGGAGCACAATAGTGACTCCTCTAACCAGAAAACATCTCTTGCTCGTAGGACCAAAAACTGCATGTGAATCAACTCCATTTAGGACTGGTAAACAAACGCGAGCTCGCCTTACAAGAAACACACTCTGCTTTAGAGAAAAGAGCACTCTTCTACTCTACTGTGTTTCCTATAGGGCCAGAACTGTGAGCTTGCTCAGAACATAATAACTGCGTTTCCTAAACACCCAGGCCATATCTAGTTCAACTCTGCTTAAGAAACGGACAAGAACTGTAGCTCCTCTTCAGTCCAATACACTGTACTTGCTGGGAATAGACGGGAGGGCTATTTACACTGTGTATGGCAATGGTAACACAATAGTGATTTCCTTACCAGAAAACAACTCTTGCTCGTAGGACCAGAAACTGCATGTGATTCAACTCCATTTAGGAAAGGGAAACAAACACTAGCTCGCCTTACAAAAACTCACTCTGCTTTTGAGAAAAAAGCACTCTTCTACTCTACTGTGTTTCCTATGGGGTCCGAACAGTGAGCTTGCTCAGAACAAAAAAATTGTGCTTCCTACACACACGGCCATATCTACTTCAAGTCTGCTTAGGAACCTGACAAGAACAGTAGATCCTCTTCAGTCCAATACACTGTATTGGCTGCGAACAAACGCCAGTGCTATTTTTCCTGTCTATGGCAATGGCAGTGCAATAGTGACTCTTCTTAACAGAAAACAACTCTTGATCGTAGGACCAGAAACTGCATGGGATTCAACTCCATTTAAAAATGGGAAACAAACGCTAGTTCTCCTTACAAGAAACACACTCTGCTTTAGAGAAAAGAGCACTCTTCTACTCTACTGTGTTTCCTATGGGGTCCAAACTGTGAGCTTGCCCAGAACAAAAGAACTGTTCTTCCTACACACACGGACCATATCTAGTTCAACTCTGCTTAGGAAAAAGACAAGAACAGTAGCTCCTCTTCACTCCAATACACTGTACTTGCTGGGAACAGACGCATGTGCTATTTGCACTGTGTATGGCAATGGGAGCGCAATAGTGACTTTCCTTACCAGAAAACAACTCTTGCTCGTAGGACCAGAAGCTGCATGTGTTTCCACTCCATTTAGGACTGGGAAACAAACGCAAGCTCGCCTTACAAGAAACACACTCTGCTTTAGAGAAAAGAGCACTCTTCTACTCTACTGTGTTTCCTATGGGGTCCACACAGTGAGCTTGCTCAGAACAAAAGAACTGTGCTTCCTACACACACCGACCATATCTAGTTCAACTCTGCTTAGGAAACTGACAAGAACAGTAGCTCCTAATCATTCCAATACACTGTACTTGCTGGGAAAAAACGCGAGTGCTATTTGCCTTGATAGGGCAATGGGAGCGCAATAGTGACTTTCCTACCAGAAAACAACCCTTGTTCGTAGGACCAGAAACTGCATGTGATTCAACTCCATTTAGGACTGGGAAACAAACGCTAGCTCGCCTTTCAAGAAACACACTCTGCTTTAGAGAAAAAAGCACTCTTCTACTCTACTGTGTTTCCTATGGGGTCCGAACAGTGAGCTTGCTCAGAACAAAAAAACTGTGCTTCCTACACACATGGCCATATCTACTTCATGTCTGCTTAGGAACCTGACAAGAACAGTAGATCCTCTTCATTCCAATACACTGTATTGGCTGCGAACAGACGCCAGTGCTATTTGTCCTGTCTATGGCAATGGCAGTGCAATAGTGACTCTTCTTACCAGAAAACAACTCTTGATCGTAGTACCAGAAAGTGCATGGGATTCAACTCCATTTAAAACTGGGAAACAAACGCTAGTTCTCCTTACAAAAAACACACTCTGCTTTTGAGAAAAGAGCACTCTTCTACTCTACAGTGTTTCCTATGGGGTCCGAACAGTGAGCTTGCTCAGAACAAAAGAACTGTGCTTCCTACACACATGGGCCATATCCAGTTCAACTCTGCTTAGGAAACTGACAAGAACAGTAGATCCTTTTCAGTCCAATACACTGTACTTGCTGGGAACAGACGCCAGTGCTATTTGCACTGTGTATGGCAATGGGAGCGCAATAGTGACTTTCCTTACCAGAAAACAACTCTTGCTCGTAGGACCAGAAACTGCATGTGACTCCACTCCATTTAGGACTGGGAAACAAATGCAAGCTCGCCTTACAAGAAACACACTCTGCTTTAGAGAAAAGAGCACTCTTCTACTCTACTGTATTTCCTATATGGCCAGAACAGTGAGCTTGCTCAGAAAAAAAGAACTGTGCTTCCTACACACGGGCCATATCTAGTTCAACTCTGCTTAGGAAACTGAGAAGAAGAGTAGCTCTCTTCATTCCAATACACTGTAATTGCTGGGCACAGACGGGAGGGCTATTTGCACTGTGTATGGCAATGGGAACACAATAGTGACTTTCCTTACCAGAAAACAACTCTTGCTCGTAGGACCAGAAACTACATGTGATTAAACTCCATTTAGGAAAGGGAAACAAACACTAGCTCGCCTTACAAGAAACACACTCTGCTTTTGAGAAAAAAGCACTCTTCTACTCTACTGTGTTTCCTATGGGGTCCGAACAGTGAGCTTGCTCAGAACAAAAAAACTGTGCTTCCTACACACACGGCCATATCTACTTCAAGTCTGCTTAGGAACCTGACAAGAACAGTAGATCCTCTTCAGTCCAATACACTGTATTGGCTGCGAACAGACGCCAGTGCTATTTGTCCTGTCTATGGCAATGGCAGTGCAATAGTGACTCTTCTTACCAGAAAACAACTCTTGATCGTAGTACCAGAAACTGCATGGGATTCAACTCCATTTAAAACTGGGAAACAAACGCTAGTTCTCCTTACAAGAAACACACTCTGCTTTAGAGAAAAGAGCACTCTTCTACTCTACTGTGTTTCCTATGGGGTCCAAACTGTGAGCTTGCCCAGAACAAAAGAACTGTTCTTCCTACACACACGGACCATATCCAGTTCAACTCTGCTTAGGAAAATGACAAGAACAGTAGCTCCTCTTCAGTCCAATACACTGTACTTGCTGGGAACAGACGCATGTGCTATTTGCACTGTGTATGGCAATGGGAGCACAATAGTGACTTTCCTTACCAGAAAACAACTCTTGCTCGTAGGACCAGAAACTGCATGTGATTCAAGTCCATTTAGGACTAGGAAACAAACGCTAGCACGCCTTACAAGGAACACATTCTGCTTTTGAGAAAAGAGCACTCTTCTACTCTACTGTGTTTCCTATAAAGCCAGAACAGTGAGCTTGCTCAGAACATAAGAACTGTGCTTCCTACACACAGGGGCCATATTTAGTTCAACTCTGCTTAGGAAACTGACAAGAACAGTAGCTCCTCTTCAGTCTAATACACTGTACTTGCTGGGAACAGACGCCAGTGCTATTTGTCCTGTGTATGGCATTTGGAGCGCAATAGTGACTCTTCTTACCAGAAAACAACTCTTGCTCATAGGACCAAAAACTGCCTGTGACTCAACTCCATTTAGGACTGGGAAACAAACGCGAGCTCGCCTTACGAGAAATACACTCTGCTTTAGAGAAAAGAGCACTCTTCTACTCTACTGTGTTTCCTATAGTGCCAGAAGAGTGAGCTTGCTCAGAATATAATAACTGAGCTTCCTACACATATGGGCCATATCTAGTTCAACTCTGCTTAGGAACCTGACAAGAACAGTAGATCCTCTTCAGTCCAATACACTGTACTTGCTGGGAAAAGACGCGAGTGCTATTTGCACTGTGTATGGCAAAGGGAGCACAATAGTGACTTTCCTTACCAAAATACAACTCTTGCTCGTAGGACCACAAACAGCATGTGATTCAACTCCATTTAGGACTGCGAAACAAACGCTAGCTTGCCTTACAAAAAACACACTCTGCTTTTGAGAAAAGAGCACTCTTCTACTCTACTTTGTTTCCTATGGGGTCCGAACAGTGAGCTTGCTCAGAACAAAAGAACTGTGCTTCCTACACACACTGGCCATATCTATTTCAACTCTGCTTAGGAAACTGACAAGAACAGTAGATCCTATTCAGTCCAATACACTGTACTTGCTGGGAACAGACACCAGTGCTATTTGCATTGTGTACGGCAATTGGAGCACAATTGTGACTCGTCTTACCAGAAAACAACTCTTGCTCATAGGACAAAAAACTGCATGTGACTCAACTCCACTTAGGACTGGGAAACAAACTCTAGCTCGCTTTACAAGAAACACACTCTGCTTTTGAGAAAAGAGCACTCTTCTACTCTACTGTTTTTCCTATAGGGCCAGAACAGTGAGCTTGCTCAGAAAAAAAGAACTGTGCTTCCTACACACACGGGCCATATCTAGTTCAACTATGCTTAGGAAACTGACAAGAACAGTAGCTGCTATTCAGTCCAATACACTGTATTGTTGGGAACAGATGCAAGTGCTATTTGCACTGTGTATGGCAATGGGAGCACAATAGTGACTTTCCTTACCAGAAAACAACACTTGTTCGTAGGACCAGAAACTGCATGTGATTCAACTCCATTTATGACTAGGAAACAAACGCTAGCTCGCCTTACAAGAAACACACTCTGCTTTAGAGAAAAGAGCACTCATCTACTTATCTGTTTCCTATAGGGCCAGAACAGTGAGCTTGTTCAGAACATAAGAACTGTGCTTCCTACACACACGGACCATATCTAGTTCAACTCTGATTCGGAAACTGACAAGAACAGTAGCTCCTCTTCAGTCCAATACACTGTACTTGCTGGGAACAGACGCGAGTGCTATTTGCACTGTGTATGGCAATGGGAGCGCAATAGTGACTTTCCTTACCAGAAAAAAACTCTTGCTCGTAGGACCAGAAACTGCATGTGATTCAACTCTATTTAGGACTGGGAAACAAACGCTAGCTCGCCTTACAAGAAACACACTCTGCTTTTGAGAAAAGAGCACTCTTCTACTCTACTGTGTTTTCTATGGGGTCCGAACAGTGAGCTTGCTCAGAACAAAAGAACTGTGCTTCCTACACACACTGGCCATATCTAGTTCAACTCTGCTTCGGAACCTGACAAGAACAGTAGATCCTCTTCAGTCCAATACATTGTACTTGCTGGGAACAGACGCGAGTGCTATTTGCACTGTGTATGCCAATTGGAGCACAATAGTGACTCGTCTTACCAGAAAACAACTCTTGCTCGTAGGACAAAAACCTGCATGTGACTCAAATCCATTTAGGACTGGGAAACTAACGCTAGCTTGCCTTCCAAGAAACACACTCTGCTTTAGAGAAAAGAGCACTCTTCTACTCTACTGTGTTTCCTATGGGGTCCAAACAGTGAGTTTGCTCAGAACATAAAAACTGTGCTTCCTACACACACGGGCCATATCTAGTTCATCTCTGCTTAGGAAACTGACAAGAACAGTAGCTCCTCTTCAGTCCGATACACTGTTCTTGCTGGGAACAGACGCGAGTGCTCTTTGCTCTGTGTATGGCAATGGGAGCGCAACAGTGACTTTCCTTACCAGAAAACAACTCTTGCTCGTAGGACCAGAAGCTGCATGTGATTCAACTCCATTTAGGACTGGGAAACAAACGCTAGCTCGCCTTATAAGAAACACACTCTGCTTTTGAGAAAAGAGCACTCTTCTACTCTACTGTGTTTCCTATAGGGTCCGAGAGTGAGCTTGCTCAGATCAAAAGAACTGTGCTTCCTACACACACGACCATATCTAGTTCAATTCTGCTTAGGAACCTGACAAGAACAGTAGATCCTCTTCAGTCCAATACACTGTACTTGCTGGGAACAGAAGCCAGTGCTATTTGTCCTGTGTATGGCAATGGCAGCGCAACAGTGACTCTTCTTACCATAAAACAACTCTTGCTCGTAGGACAGAAAATGCATGTGATTCAACTCCATTTAGGACTGGGAAACAAAGGCTAGCTCGCCTTACTAGAAACACACTCTGCTTTAGAGAAAAGAGCACTCTTCTACTCTACTGTGTTTCCTATAGTGCCAGAACAGTGAGCTTGCTCAGAACAAAAGAACTGTGCTTCCTACACACGGGCCATATCTAGTTCAACTCTGCTTAGGAAACTGACAAGAACAGTAGCTCCTCTTCAGTCCGATACACTGTACTTACTGGGAGAGACGCGAGTGCTATTTGTACTGTATATGGCAATGGGAGCGCTATAGTGACTTTCCTTACCAGAAAACAACTCTTGCTCATAGGACCAGAAACTGAATGTGATTCCACTCCATTTAGGACTGGGAAACAAACGCTAGCTCGTGTTATAAGAAACACACTCTGCTTTTGAGAAAAGAACACTCTTCTACTCTACTGTGTTTCCTATAGGGCCAGAACAGTGAGCTTGCTCAGAACATAATGACTGTGCTTCCTACACACACGGGCCATATCTAGTTCAACTCTGCTTAGGAAACTGACAAGAACAGTAGCTCCTCTTCATTCCAATACACTGTACTTGCTGGGAACAGACGCCAGTGCTATTTTCACTGTGTACGGCAATTGGAGCACAATAGTGACTCGTCTTACCAGAAAACAACTCTTGCTCATAGGACAAAAAACTGCATGTGACTGAACTCCACTTAGGACTGCGAAACAAACTCTAGCTTGCTTTACAAGAAACACACTCTGCTTTGAGAAAAGAGCACTCTTCTACTCTACTGTGTTTCCTTTAGGGCCAGAACAGTGAGCTTTCTCAGAAAAAAAGAACTGTGCTTCCTACACACACGGGCCATATCTAGTTCAACTCTGCTTAGGAAACTAACAAGAACAGTAGCTCCTCTTCAGTCCGATACACTGTACTTGCTTGGAACAGACGCAAGTGCTATTTGCACTGTGTATGGCAATGGGAGCGCAATAGTGACTTTCCTTACCAGAAAACAACTCTTGCTCCTAGGACCAGAAACTGCATGTGATTCAACTCCATTTAGGACTAGGAAACAAACGCTAGATCACCATCCAAAAAACACACTCTGCTTTAGAGAAGAGAGCACTAATCTACTCTACTGTGTTACCTATAGGGCCAGAACAGTGAGCTTGCTCAGAACAAAAGAACTGTGGCTTCCTACACACGGGACATATCTAGTTCAACTCTGCTTAGGAAACTGACAAGAACAGTAGCTCCTATTCAGTACAATACACTGTACTTGAGGGAAGAGACGCGAGTGCTATTTGCACTGTGTATGGCATTTGGAGCGCAATAGTGACTCTTCTTACCAGAAAACAACTCTTGCTCGTTGGACCAAAACTGCCTGAAACTCAATTCCATTTAGGACTGGGAAACAAACGCGAGCTCGCCTTATAAGAAACACACTCTGCTTTTGAGAAAAGAGCACTCTTCTACTCTACTGTGTTTCCTATGGGGTCCAAACAGTGAGTTTGCTCAGAACAAAAGAACTGTGCTTCCTACACACACGGACCATATGTATTTCAACTCTGCTTAGGAAACTGACAAGAACAGTAGCTCCTCTTCAGTCCAATACACTGTACTTGCTGGGAAAGGACGGGAGTGCTATTTGCCCTGTGTATGGCAATGGGAGCACAATAGTGACTTTCCTTACCAGAAAACAACTCTTGTTTGTAGGACCAGAAACTGCATGTGATTCAACTCCATTTATGACTAGGAAACAAACGCTAGCTTGCCTTACAAGAAACACACTCTGCTTTAGAGAAAAGAGCACTCTTCTACTCTACGGTGTTTCCTATGGGGTCCAAACAGTGAGCTTGCTCAGAACAAAAAAACTGTGCTTCTGACACACACGGATCATATCTAGTTAAACTCTGCTTAGGAAACTGACACGAACAGTAGCTCCTATTCAGTCCAATACACTGTACTTGCTGGGAACAGACGCGAGTGCTATTTGCACTGTGTATGGCAATTGGAGCACAATAGTGACTCTTCTTACCAGAAAACAACTCTTGCTCCTAGGACGAAAAACTGCATGTGACTCAACTCCATTTAGGACTGGGAAGCAAACGCGAGCTCGCCTTACAAGAAACACACTCTGCTTTAGAGAAAAGAGCACTCTTCTACTCTACTGTGTTTCCTTTAGGGCCAGAACAGTGAGCTTGCTCAGACATAATAACTGTGCTTCCTACACACACGGGCCATATCTAGTTCAACTATGCTTTGGAAACTGACAAGAACAGTAGCTCCTCTTCAGTCTGATACACTGTACTTGCTTGGAACAGACGCAAGAGCTATTTGCACTGTGTATGGCAATGGGAGCGCAATAGTGACTTTCCTTACCAGAAAACAACTCTTGCTCCTAGGACCAGAAACTGCATGTGATTCAACTCCATTTAGGACTAGGAAACAAACGCTAGATCACCTTACAAAAAACACACTCTGCTTTAGAGAAAAGAGCACTCATCTACTCTACTGTGTTACCTATAGGGCCAGAACAGTGAGCTTGCTCAGAACATAAGAACTGTGCTTCCTACACACACGGGCCATATCTAGTTCAACTCTGCTTAGGAAACTGACAAGAACAGTAGCTCCTCTTCAGTCCGATACACTGTACTTGCTGGGAACAGAGGCGAGTGCTATTTGCACTTTGTATGGCAATGGGAGCGCAATAGTGACTTTCCTTACCAGAAACAACTCTTGTTCGTAGGACCAGATACTGCATGTGATTCAACTCCATTTAGGACTAGGAAACAAACGCTAGCTCGCCTTACAAGGAACACACTCTGCTTTTGAGAAAGAGCACTCATATACTCTACTGTGTTTCCTATAGGGCCAGAACAGTGAGCTTGCTCAGAACTTAAGAACTGTGCTTCCTACAAACACGGGCCATATCTAGTTCAACTCTGCTTAGGAAACTGACAAGAACAGTAGCTCCTCTTCAGTCCGATACACTGTACTTACTGGGAGAGACGCGAGTGCTATTTGCACTGTATATGGAAATGGGAGCGCAATAGTGACTTTTCTTACCAGAAAACAACTCTTGCTCGTAGGACCAGAAACTGCATGTGTTTCACTCCATTTAGGACTGGGAAACAAATGCTAGCTCGCGGTATAAGAAACACACTCTGCTTTTGAGAAAAGAACACTCTTCTACTCTACTGTGTTTCCTATAGGGCCAGAACAGTGAGCTTGCTCAGAACATAATAACTGTGCTTCCTACACACACGGGCCATATCTAGTTCAACTCTGATTAGGAAACTGACAAGAACAGTAGCTCCTCTTCATTCCAATACACTGTACTTGCTGGGAACAGACGCCAGTGCTATTTTCACTGTGTAAGGCAATTGGAGCACAATAGTGACTCGTCTTACCAGAAAACAACTCTTGCTCAAAGGACAAAAAACTGCATGTGACTCAACTCCACTTAGGACTGGGAAACAAACTCTACCTTGCTTTACAAGAAACACACTCTGCTTTTGAGAAAAGAGCACTCTTCTACTCTACTGTGTTTCCTATAGGTCCAGAACAGTGAGCTTTCTCAGAAAAAAAGAACTGTGCTTCCTACACACACTGGCCATATCTAGTTCAACTCTGCTTAGGAAACTGACAAGAACAGTAGCTCTCTTCAGTCCGATACACTGTACTTGCTTGGAACAGACGCAAGTGCTATTTGCACTGTGTATGGCAATGGGAGCGCAATAGTGACTTTCCTTACCAGAAACAACTCTTGTTCATAGTACCAGAAACTGCATGTGATTCAACTCCATTTAGGACTAGGAAACAAATGCTAGCTCGCCTTACAAGAAACACACTCTGCTTTAGAGAAAAGAGCACTCTTCTACTCTACTGTGTTTCCTATGGGGTCCGAACAGTGAGCTTTCTCAGAACAAAAGAACTGTGCTTCCTACACACACAGCCATATCTAGTTCAATTTTGCTTAGGAACCTGACAAGAACAGTAGCTCCTCTTCAGTCCAATACACTGTACTGCTGGGAACAGACGCCAGTGCTTTTTGTCCTGTGTATGGCAATGGCAGCGCAATAGTGACTATTCTTATCATAAAACAACTCTTGCTCGTAGGACCAGAAACTGAATGTGATTCAACTCCGTTTAGGACTGGGAAACAAATGCTAGCTCGCCTTACATGAAATACTCTCTGATTGTGAGAAAAGAGCACTCTTCTACTCTACTGTGCTTCCTATGGGGTCCAAACAGTGAGCTTGCTCAGAACAAAGAACTGTGCTTCCTACACACATGGACCATATCTAGTTCAACTCTGCTTAGGAAACTGACAAGAACAGTAGCTCCTCTTCAGTCCGATACACTGTACTTGCTGGGAACAGACGTGAGTGCTATTTGCACTGTGTATGGCAAAGGGAGCACAATAGTGACTTTCCTTACCAAAATACAACTCTTGCTCGTAGGACCACAAACAGCATGTGATTCAACTCCATTTAGGACTGCGAAACAAACGCTAGCTTGCCTTACAAAAAACACACTCTGCTTTTGAGAAAAGAGCACTCTTCTACTCTACTTTGTTTCCTATGGGGTCCGAACAGTGAGCTTGCTCAGAACAAAAGAACTGTGCTTCCTACACACACTGGACATATCTATTTCAACTCTGCTTAGGAAACTGACAAGAACAGTAGATCCTATTCAGTCCAATACACTGTACTTGCTGGGAACAGACACCAGTGCTATTTGCATTGTGTACGGCAATTGGAGCACAATTGTGACTCGTCTTACCAGAAAACAACTCTTGCTCATAGGACAAAAAACTGCATGTGACTCAACTCCACTTAGGACTGGGAAACACACTCTAGCTCGCTTTACAAGAAACACACTCTGCTTTTGAGAAAAGAGCACTCTTCTACTCTACTGTTTTTCCTATAGGGCCAGAACAGTGAGCTTGCTCAGAAAAAAAGAACTGTGCTTCCTACACACACACACGGGCCATATCTAGTTCAACTATGCTTAGGAAACTGACAAGAACAGTAGCTCCTATTCAGTCCAATACACTGTATTGTTGGGAACAGATGCAAGTGCTATTTGCACTGTGTATGGCAATGGGAGCACAATAGTGACTTTCCTTACCAGAAAACAACTCTTGTTCGTAGGACCAGAAACTGCATGTGATTCAACTCCATTTATGACTAGGAAACAAACGCTAGCTCGCCTTACAAGAAACACACTCTGCTTTAGAGAAAAGAGCACTCATCTACTCTAATCTGTTTCCTATAGGGCCAGAACAGTGAGCTTGCTCAGAACATAAGAACTGTGCTTCCTACACACACGGACCATATCTAGTTCAACTCTGATTCGGAAACTGACAAGAACAGTAGCTCCTCTTCAGTCCAATACACTGTACTTGCTGGGAACAGACGCGAGTGCTCTTTGCTCTGTGTATGGCAATGGGAGCGCAACAGTGACTTTCCTTACCAGAAAACAACTCTTGCTCCTAGGACCAGAAACTGCATGTGATTCAACTCCATTTAGGACTGGGAAACAAACGCTAGCTCGCCTTATAAGAAACACACTCTGCTTTTGAGAAATGAGCACTCTTCTACTCTACTGTGTTTCCTATAGGGGTCCCGAGAGTGAGCTTGCTCAGATCAAAAGAACTGTGCTTCCTACACACACGGCCATATCTAGTTCAATTCTGCTTAGGAACCTGACAAGAACAGTAGATCCTCTTCAGTCCAATACACTGTACATGCTGGAACAGAAGCCAGTGCTATTTGTCCTGTGTATGGCAATGGCAGCGCAACAGTGACTCTTCTTACCATAAAACAACTCTTGCTCGTAGGACAGAAAATGCATGTGATTCAACTCCATTTAGGACTGGGAAACAAAGGCTAGCTCGCCTTACTAGAAACACACTCTGCTTTAGAGAAAAGAGCACTCTTCTACTCTACTGTGTTTCCTATAGTGCCAGAACAGTGAGATTGCTCAGAACAAAAGAACTGTGCTTCCTACACACGGGCCATATCTAGTTCAACTCTGCTTAGGAAACTGACAAGAACAGTAGCTCCTCTTCAGTCCGATACACTGTACTTACTGGGAGAGACGCGAGTGCTATTTGTACTGTATATGGCAATGGGAGCGCTATAGTGACTTTCCTTACCAGAAAACAACTCTTGCTCGTAGGACCAGAAACTGAATGTGATTCCACTCCATTTAGGACTGGGAAACAAACGCTAGCTCGTGTTATAAGAAACACACTCTGCTTTTGAGAAAAGAACACTCTTCTACTCTACTGTGTTTCCTATAGGGCCAGAACAGTGAGCTTGCTCAGAACATAATGACTGTGCTTCCTACACACACGGGCCATATCTAGTTCAACTCTGCTTAGGAAACTGACAAGAACAGTAGCTCCTCTTCATTCCAATACACTGTACTTGCTGGGAACAGACGCCAGTGCTATTTTCACTGTGTACGGCAATTGGAGCACAATAGTGACTCGTCTTACCAGAAAACAACTCTTGCTCATAGGACAAAAAACTGCATGTGACTCAACTCCACTTAGGACTGCGAAACAAACTCTAGCTTGCTTTACAAGAAACACACTCTGCTTTTGAGAAAAGAGCACTCTTCTACTCTACTGTGTTTCCTTTAGGGCCAGAACAGTGAGCTTTCTCAGAAAAAAAGAACTGTGCTTCCTACACACACGGGCCATATCTAGTTCAACTCTGCTTAGGAAACTAACAAGAACAGTAGCTCCTCTTCAGTCCGATACACTGTACTTGCTTGGAACAGACGCAAGTGCTATTTGCACTGTGTATGGCAATGGGAGCGCAATAGTGACTTTCCTTACCAGAAAACAACTCTTGCTCTTAGGACCAGAAACTGCATGTGATTCAACTCCATTTAGGACTAGGAAACAAACGCTAGATCACCATCCAAAAAACACACTCTGCTTTAGAGAAGAGAGCACTAATCTACTCTACTGTGTTACCTATAGGGCCATAACAGTGAGCTTGCTCAGAACAAAAGAACTGTGCTTCCTACACACGGGACATATCTAGTTCAACTCTGCTTAGGAAACTGACAAGAACAGTAGCTCCTATTCAGTACAATACACTGTACTTGAGGGAAGAGACGCGAGTGCTATTTGCACTGTGTATGGCATTTGGAGCGCAATAGTGACTCTTCTTACCAGAAAACAACTCTTGCTCGTTGGAACAAAAACTGCCTGGTACTCAATTCCATTTAGGACTGGGAAACAAACGCGAGCTCGCCTTATAAGAAACACACTCTGCTTTTGAGAAAAGAGCACTCTTCTACTCTACTGTGTTTCCTATGGGGTCCAAACAGTGAGTTTGCTCAGAACAAAAGAACTGTGCTTCCTACACACACGGACCATATGTAGTTCAACTCTGCTTAGGAAACTGACAAGAACAGTAGCTCCTCTTCAGTCCAATACACTGTACTTGCTGGGAAAGGACGGGAGTGCTATTTGCCCTGTGTATGGCAATGGGAGCACAATAGTGACTTTCCTTACCAGAAAACAACTCTTGTTTGTAGGACCAGAAACTGCATGTGATTCAACTCCATTTATGACTAGGAAACAAACGCTAGCTTGCCTTACAAGAAACACACTCTGCTTTAGAGAAAAGAGCACTCTTCTACTCTACGGTGTTTCCTATGGGGTCCAAACAGTGAGCTTGCTCAGAACAAAAAAACTGTGCTTCTGACACACACGGATCATATCTAGTTAAACTCTGCTTAGGAAACTGACACGAACAGTAGCTCCTATTCAGTCCAATACACTGTACTTGCTGGGAACAGACGCGAGTGCTATTTGCACTGTGTATGGCAATTGGAGCACAATAGTGACTCTTCTTACCAGAAAACAACTCTTGCTCCTAGGACGAAAAACTGCATGTGACTCAACTCCATTTAGGACTGGGAAGCAAACGCGAGCTCGCCTTACAAGAAACACACTCTGCTTTAGAGAAAAGAGCACTCTTCTACTCTACTGTGTTTCCTTTAGGGCCAGAACAGTGAGCTTGCTCAGAACATAATAACTGTGCTTCCTACACACACGGGCCATATCTAGTTCAACTATGCTTTGGAAACTGACAAGAACAGTAGCTCCTCTTCAGTCTGATACACTGTACTTGCTTGGAACAGACGCAAGTGCTATTTGCACTGTGTATGGCAATGGGAGCGCAATAGTGACTTTCCTTACCAGAAAACAACTCTTGCTCCTAGGACCAGAAACTGCATGTGATTCAACTCCATTTAGGACTAGGAAACAAACGCTAGATCACCTTACAAAAAACACACTCTGCTTTAGAGAAAAGAGCACTCATCTACTCTACTGTGTTACCTATAGGGCCAGAACAGTGAGCTTGCTCAGAACATAAGAACTGTGCTTCCTACACACACGGGCCATATCTAGTTCAACTCTGCTTAGGAAACTGACAAGAACAGTAGCTCCTCTTCAGTCCGATACACTGTACTTGCTGGGAACAGAGGCGAGTGCTATTTGCACTTTGTATGGCAATGGGAGCGCAATAGTGACTTTCCTTACCAGAAACAACTCTTGTTCGTAGGACCAGAAACTGCATGTGATTCAACTCCATTTAGGACTAGGAAACAAACGCTAGCTCGCCTTACAAGGAACACACTCTGCTTTTGAGAAAAGAGCACTCTTATACTCTACTGTGTTTCCTATAGGGCCAGAACAGTGAGCTTGCTCAGAACTTAAGAACTGTGCTTCCTACAAACACGGGCCATATCTAGTTCAACTCTGCTTAGGAAACTGACAAGAACAGTAGCTCCTCTTCAGTCTGATACACTGTACTTACTGGGAGAGACGCGAGTGCTATTTGCACTGTATATGGAAATGGGAGCGCAATAGTGACTTTTCTTACCAGAAAACAACTCTTGCTCGTAGGACCAGAAACTGCATGTGTTTCCACTCCATTTAGGACTGGGAAACAAATGCTAGCTCGCGGTATAAGAAACACACTCTGCTTTTGAGAAAAGAACACTCTTCTACTCTACTGTGTTTCGTATAGGGCCAGAACAGTGAGCTTGCTCAGAACATAATAACTGTGCTTCCTACACACACGGGCCATATCTAGTTCAACTCTGATTAGGAAACTGACAAGAACAGTAGCTCCTCTTCAGTCCAATACACTGTACTTGCTGGGAACAGACGCCAGTGCTATTTTCACTGTGTAAGGCAATTGGAGCACAATAGTGACTCGTCTTACCAGAAAACAACTCTTGCTCAAAGGACAAAAAACTGCATGTGACTCAACTCCACTTAGGACTGGGAAACAAACTCTACCTTGCTTTACAAGAAACACACTCTGCTTTTGAGAAAAGAGCACTCTTCTACTCTACTGTGTTTCCTATAGGTCCAGAACAGTGAGCTTTCTCAGAAAAAAAGAACTGTGCTTCCTACACACACTGGCCATATCTAGTTCAACTCTGCTTAGGAAACTGACAAGAACAGTAGCTCCTCTTCAGTCCGATACACTGTACTTGCTTGGAACAGACGCAAGTGCTATTTGCACTGTGTATGGCAATGGGAGCGCAATAGTGACTTTCCTTACCAGAAAACAACTCTTGTTCATAGTACCAGAAACTGCATGTGATTCAACTCCATTTAGGACTAGGAAACAAATGCTAGCTCGCCTTACAAGAAACACACTCTGCTTTAGAGAAAAGAGCACTCTTCTACTCTACTGTGTTTCCTATGGGGTCCGAACAGTGAGCTTTCTCAGAACAAAAGAACTGTGCTTCCTACACACACAGCCATATCTAGTTCAATTTTGCTTAGGAACCTGACAAGAACAGTAGCTCCTCTTCAGTCCAATACACTGTACTGCTGGGAACAGACGCCAGTGCTTTTTGTCCTGTGTATGGCAATGGCAGCGCAATAGTGACTATTCTTATCATAAAACAACTCTTGCTCGTAGGACCAGAAACTGAATGTGATTCAACTCCGTTTAGGACTGGGAAACAAATGCTAGCTCGCCTTACATGAAATACTCTCTGATTGTGAGAAAAGAGCACTCTTCTACTCTACTGTGTTTCCTATGGGGTCCAAACAGTGAGCTTGCTCAGAACAAAGAACTGTGCTTCCTACACACATGGACCATATCTAGTTCAACTCTGCTTAGGAAACTGACAAGAACAGTAGCTCCTCTTCAGTCCAATACACTGTACTTGCGGGGAAGAGACGCGAGTGCTATTTGTCCTGTGTATGGCAATGGCAGCACAACAGTGACTATTCTTACCATAAAACAACTCTTGCTCGTAGGATAGAAACTGCATGTGATTCCACTCCATTTAGGACTGGGAAACAAACGCTAGCTCGCCTTACAAGAAACACATTCTGCTTTTGAGAAAAGAGCACTCTTCTACTCTACTGTGTTTCCTACGGGGTCCAAACAGTGAGCTTACTCAGAACAAAAGAACTATGCTTCCTACACACATGGCCTATCTAGTTCAATTCTGCTTAGGAAACTGACAAGAACAGTAGCTCCTCTTCAGTCCAATACACTGTACTTGCGGGGAAGAGACGCGAGTGCTATTTGCACTGTGTATGGCAATTGGAGCACAATAGTGACTCGTCTTACCAGAAAACAACTCTTGCTCATAGGACAAAAAATTGCATGTGACTCAACTCCATTTAGGTCTGGGAAACAAACGCTAGCTCACCTTACAAGAAACACACTCTGCTTTAGAGAAAAGAGCACTCTTCTACTCTACTGTGTTTCCTATAGGGCCAGAACAGTGAGCTTGCTCAGAACATAATAACTGTGCCTCCTACACACACGGGCCATATCTAGTTCAACTCTGCTTAGGAAACTGACAAGAACAGTAGCTCCTATTCAGTACAATACACTGTACTTGAGGGAAGAGACGCGAGTGCTATTTGCACTGTGTATGGCATTTGGAGCGCAATAGTGACTCTTCTTACCAGAAAACAACTCTTGCTCGTTGGACCAAAAACTGCCTGGTACTCAACTCCATTTAGGACTGGGAAACAAACGTGAGCTCGCCTTACAAGAAACACACTCTGCTTTAGAGAAAAGAGAACTCTTCTATTCTATTGTGTTTCCTATAGGGCCAGAACAGTGAGCTTGCTCAGAACATAATAACTGTGCTTCCTACACACACGGGCCATATCTAGTTCAACTCTGCTTAGGAAACTGACAAGAACTGTAGCTCCTCTTCAGTCCGATACACTGTACTGCTGGGAACAGACGCCAGTGCTATTTGTCCTGTGTATGGCAATGGCAGCGCAATAGTGACTATTCTTATCATAAAACAACTCTTGCTCGTAGGACCAGAAACTGCATGTGATTCAACTCCGTTTAGGACTGGGAAACAAATGCTAGCTCGCCTTACATGAAACACTCTCTGATTTTGAGAAAAGAGCACTCTTCTACTCTACTGTGTTTCCTATGGGGTCCAAACAGTGAGCTTGCTCAGAACAAAAGAACTGTGCTTCCTACACACACGGACCATATGTAGTTCAACTCTGCTTAGGAAACTGACAAGAACAGTAGCTCCTCTTCAGTCCAATACACTGTACTTGCTGGGAAAGGACGGGAGTGCTATTTGCCCTGTGTATGGCAATGGGAGCACAATAGTGACTTTCCTTACCAGAAAACAACTCTTGTTTGTAGGACCAGAAACTGCATGTGATTCAACTCCATTTATGACTAGGAAACAAACGCTAGCTTGCCTTACAAGAAACACACTCTGCTTTAGAGAAAAGTGCACTCTTCTACTCTACGGTGTTTCCTATGGGGTCCAAACAGTGAGCTTGCTCAGAACAAAAAAACTGTGCTTCTGATACACACGGATCATATCTAGTTAAACTCTGCTTAGGAAACTGACACGAACAGTAGCTCCTATTCAGTCCAATACACTGTACTTGCTGGGAACAGACGCGAGTGCTATTTGCACTGTGTATGGCAATTGGAGCACAATAGTGACTCTTCTTACCAGAAAACAACTCTTGCTCCTAGGACGAAAAACTGCATGTGACTCAACTCCATTTAGGACTGGGAAACAAACGCGAGCTCGCCTTACAAGAAACACACTCTGCTTTAGAGAAAAGAGCACTCTTCTACTCTACTGTGTTTCCTTTAGGGCCAGAACAGTGAGCTTGCTCAGAACATAATAACTGTGCTTCCTACACACACGGGCCATATCTAGTTCAACTATGCTTTGGAAACTGACAAGAACAGTAGCTCCTATTCAGTCCAATACACTGTACTTGCTGGGAAAACACGCGAGTGCTATTTGCCCTGTGTATGGCAATGGGAGCGCAATAGTGACTTTCCTTACCAGAAACAACTCTTGTTCGTAGGACCAGAAACTGCATGTGATTCAACTCCATTTAGGACTAGGAAACAAACGCTAGCTCGCCTTACAAGGAACACACTCTGCTTTTGAGAAAAGAGCACTCTTATACTCTACTGTGTTTCCTATAGGGCCAGAACAGTGAGCTTGCTCAGAACTTAAGAACTGTGCTTCCTACAAACACGGGCCATATCTAGTTCAACTCTGCTTAGGAAACTGACAAGAACAGTAGCTCCTCTTCAGTCCGATACACTGTACTTACTGGGAGAGACGCGAGTGCTATTTGCACTGTATATGGCAATGGGAGCGCAATAGTGACTTTTCTTACCAGAAAACAACTCTTGCTCGTAGGACCAGAAACTGCATGTGATTCAACTCCATTTAGGACTAGGAAACAAATGCTAGCTCGCCTTACAAGAAACACACTCTGCTTTAGAGAAAAGAGCACTCTTCTACTCTACTGTGTTTCCTATGGGGTCCGAACAGTGAGCTTTCTCAGAACAAAAGAACTGTGCTTCCTACACACACAGCCATATCTAGTTCAATTTTGCTTAGGAACCTGACAAGAACAGTAGCTCCTCTTCAGTCCAATACACTGTACTGCTGGGAACAGACGCCAGTGCTTTTTGTCCTGTGTATGGCAATGGCAGCGCAATAGTGACTATTCTTATCATAAAACAACTCTTGCTCGTAGGACCAGAAACTGAATGTGATTCAACTCCGTTTAGGACTGGGAAACAAATGCCAGCTCGCCTTACATGAAACACTCTCTGATTGTGAGAAAAGAGCACTCTTCTACTCTACTGTGTTTCCTATGGGGTCCAAACAGTGAGCTTGCTCAGAACAAAGAACTGTGCTTCCTACACACATGGACCATATCTAGTTCAACTCTGCTTAGGAAACTGACAAGAACAGTAGCTCCTCTTCAGTCCGATACACTGTACTTGCTGGGAACAGACGTGAGTGCTATTTGCACTGTGTATGGCAAAGGGAGCGCAATAGTGACTTTCGTTACCAGAAAACAACTCTTGCTTGTAGGACCAGAAACTGCATGTGATTCAAATCCATTTAGGACTGGGAAACAAACGATAGCTTGCCTTACAAAAAACACACTCTGCTTTTGAGAAAAGAGCACTCTTCTATCTACTGTGTTTCCTATGAGGTCCGAACAGTGAGCTTGCTCAGAACAAAAGAACTGTGCTTCCTACACACACGGCCATATCTAGTTCAATTCTGCTTAGGAATCTGACAAGAACAATAGATCCTCCTCAGTCCAATACACTGTACTTGCTGCAAACAGACGCCAGTGCTATTTGTCCTGTGTATGGCAATGGCAGCACAACAGTGACTATTCTTACCATAAAACAACTCTTGCTCGTAGGATAGAAACTGCATGTGATTCCACTCCATTTAGGACTGGGAAACAAACGCTAGCTCGCCTTACAAGAAACACATTCTGCTTTTGAGAAAAGAGCACTCTTCTACTCTACTGTGTTTCCTACGGGGTCCAAACAGTGAGCTTACTCAGAACAAAAGAACTATGCTTCCTACACACATGGCCTATCTAGTTCAATTCTGCTTAGGAAACTGACAAGAACAGTAGCTCCTATTCAGTACAATACACTGTACTTGCGGGGAAGAGACGCGAGTGCTATTTGCACTGTGTATGGCAATTGGAGCACAATAGTGACTCGTCTTACCAGAAAACAACTCTTGCTCATAGGACAAAAAACTGCATGTGACTCAACTCCATTTAGGTCTGGGAAACAAACGCTAGCTCATCTTACAAGAAACACACTCTGCTTTAGAGAAAAGAGCACTCTTCTACTCTACTGTGTTTCCTATAGGGCCAGAACAGTGAGCTTGCTCAGAACATAATAACTGTGCCTCCTACACACACGGGCCATATCTAGTTCAACTCTGCTTAGGAAACTGACAAGAACAGAAGCTCCTCTTCAGTCCGATACACTGTACTTGCTGAGAACAGACGCGAGTGCTACTTGCACTGTGTATGGCAATTGGAGCACAATAGTGACTCATCTTACCAGAAAACAACTCTTGCTCGTAGCACAAAAAACTGCATGTGACTCAACTCCATTTAGGACTGGGAAACAAACTCTAGCTCGCCTTACAAGAAACACACTCTGTTTTTGAGAAAAGAGCACTCTTCTACTCTACTGTGTTTCCTATAGGGCCAGAACAGTGAGCTTGCTCAGAACAAATGAACTGTGCTTCCTAGACACACGGGCCATATATAGTTCAACTCTGCTTAGGAGACTGACAAGAACTGTAGCTCCTCTTCAGTCCAATACACTGTACTTGCTGGGAACAGACGCGAGTGCTATTTGCACTGTGTATGGCAATGGGAGCGCAATAGTGACTTTCCTTACCAGAAAACAACTCTTGCTCGTAGTACCAGAAACTGCATGTGATTCAACCCTATTTAGCACTGGCAAACAAACGCTAGCTCGCCTTATAAGAAACACACTCTGCTTTTGAGAAAAGAGCACTCTTCTACTCTACTGTGTTTCCTATGGGGTCCGAACAGTGAGCTTGCTCAGATCAAAAGAACTGTGCTTCCTACACACACGGCCATATCTAGTTCAACTCTGCTTAGGAAACTGACAAGAACAGTAGCTCCTCTTCAGTTCAATACACTGTACTTGCTTGGAACAGACGCAAGTGCTATTTGCACTGTGTATGGCAATGGGAGCGCAATAGTGACTTTCCTTACCAGAAAATAACTCTTGCTCCTAGGACCAGAAACTGCATGTGATTCAACTCCATTTAGGACTAGGAAACAAACGCTAGATCACCTTACAAAAAACACACTCTGCTTTAGAGAAAAGAGCACTCATCTACTCTACTGTGTTACCTATAGGGCCAGAACAGTGAGCTTGCTCAGAACATAAGAACTGTGCTTCCTACACACACGGGCCATATCTAGTTCAACTCTGCTTAGGAAACTGACAAGAACAGTAGCTCCTCTTCAGTCCGATACACTGTACTTGCTGGGAACAGAGGCGAGTGCTATTTGCACTTTGCATGGCAATGGGAGCGCAATAGTGACTTTCCTTACCAGAAAACTACTCTTGCTCGTAGGACCAGAAACTGCATGTGATTCAACTCCATTTAGGACTGGGAAACAAAGGCTAGCTCGGCTTACTAGAAACACACTCTGCTTTAGAGAAAAGAGCACTCTTCTACTCTACTGTGTTTCCTATAGGGCCAGAACAGTGAGCTTGCTCAGAACAAAAGAACTGTGCTTCCTACACACGGGCCATATCTAGTTCAACTCTGCTTAGGAAACTGACAAGAACAGTAGCTCCTATTCAGTACAATACACTGTACTTGAGGGAAGAGACGCGAGTGCTATTTGCACTGTGTATGGCATTTGGAGCGCAATAGTGACTCTTCTTGCCAGAAAACAACTCTTGCTCGTAGGACCAAAAACTGCCTGGTACTCAACTCCATTTAGGACTGGGAAACAAACGCGAGCTCGCCTTACAAGAAACACACTCTGCTTTAGAGAAAAGAGCACTCTTCTATTCTATTGTGTTTCCTATAGGGCCAGAACAGTGAGCTTGCTCAGAATATAATAACTGTGCTTCCTACACACACGGGCCATATCTAGTTCAACTCTGCTTAGGAAACTGACAAGAACAATAGCAACTCTTCAGTCCGATACACTGTACTTGCTGAGAGCAGACGTGAGTGCTATTTGCACTGTGTATGACAATTGGAGCACAATAGTGACTCGTCTTATCAGAAAACAACTCTTGCTCATAGGACAAAAAACTGCATGTGACTCAACTCCATTTAGGACTGGGAAACAAACTCTAGCTCTCCTTACAAGAAACACACTCTGCTTTAGAGAAAAGAGCACTCTTCTACTCTACGGTGTTTCCTATGGGGTCCAAACAGTGAGCTTTCTCAGAAAAAAAGAACTGTGCTTCCTACACACACTGGCCATATCTAGTTCAACTCTGCTTAGGAAACTGACAAGAACAGTAGCTCCTCTTCAGTCCGATACACTGTACTTGCTTGGAACAGACGCAAGTGCTATTTGCACTGTGTATGGCAATGGGAGCGCAATAGTGACTTTCCTTACCAGAAAACAACTCTTGTTCATAGTACCAGAAACTGCATGTGATTCAACTCCATTTAGGACTAGGAAACAAATGCTAGCTCGCCTTACAAGAAACACACTCTGCTTTAGAGAAAAGAGCACTAATCTGCTCTACTGTGTTTCCTATGTGGCCAGAACAGTGAGCTTGCTCAGAACATAAGAACTGTGCTTCCTACACACACGGGCCATATCTAGTTCAACTCTGCTTAGGAAACTGACAAGAACTGTAGCTCCTCTTCAGTCCGATATACTGTACTTGCTGGGAACAGAGGCGAGTGCTATTTGCACTTTGTATGGCAATGGGAGCGCAATAGTGACTTTCCTTACCAGAAAACAACTCTTGATCATAGTACCAGAAACTGCATGTGATTCAACTCCATTTAGGACTAGGAAACAAACGCTAGCTCGCCTTACAAGAAACACACTCTGCTTTTGAGAAAAGAGCACTCTTCTACTCTACTGTATTTCCTATGTGGTCCGAACAGTGAGCTTGCTCAGAACAATAGAACTGTGCTTCCTACACACAGGGGCCATATCTAGTTCAACTCTGCTTAGAAAACTGAAAAGAACAGTAGCTCGGCTTCAGTCCAATACACTGTACTTCCTGGGAACAGATGCGAGTGCTATTTGCACTGTGTATGGAAATGGGAGGGCAATAGTGACTTTCCTTACCAGAAAACAACTCTTGCTCGTAGTACCAGAAACTGCATGTGATTCAACTCTATTTAGGACTGGCAAACAAATGCTAGCTCGCCTTACAAGAAACACACTCTGCTTCTGAGAAAAGAGCACTCTTCCTCTCTACTGTGTTTCCTATGGGGTCCAAACAGTAAGCTTGCTCAGAACAAAAGAACTGTGCTTCCTACACACATCGACCATATCTAGTTCAACTCTGCTTAGGAAACTGACAAGAACAGTTTCCTCTTCAGTCCAATACACTGTATTTGCGGGGAAGAGTCGAGAGTGCTATTTGCACTGTGTATGGCAATTGGAGCACAATAGTGACTCGTCTTACCAGAAAACAACTCTTGCTCGTAGGAAAAAAACTGCATGTGACTCAACTCCATTTAGGTCTATGAAACAAACGCTAGCTCGCGTTACAAGAAACACACTCTGCTTTAGAGAAAAGAGCACTCTTCTACTCTACTGTGTTTCCTATGGGGTCCGAACAGTGAGCTTTCTCAGAACAAAAGAACTGTGCTTCCTACACACACAGCCATATCTAGTTCAATTCTGCTTAGGAACCTGACAAGAACAGTAGCTCCTCTTCAGTCCAATAAACTGTACTGCTGGGAACAGACTCCAGTGCTATTTGTCCTGTGTATGGCAATGGCAGCGCAATAGTGACTATTCTTATCATAAAAAAACTCTTGCTCGTAGGACCAGAAACTGCATGTGATTCAACTCCGTTTAGGACTGGGAAACAAATGCTAGCTCGCCTTACATGAAACACTCTCTGATTTTGAGAAAAGAGCACTCTTCTACTCTACTGTGTTTCCTAGGGGTCCAAACAGTGAGCTTGCTCAGAACAAAGAACTGTGCTTCCTACACAGATGGACCATATCTAGTTCAACTCTGCTTAGGAAACTGACAAGAACAGTAGCTCCTCTTCAGTCCGATACACTGTACTTGCTGGGAACAGACGCGAGTGCTATTTGCACTGTATATGGCACAGGGAGCACAATAGTGACTTTCCTTACCAGAAAACAACTCTTGCTCGTAGGACCAGAAACTGCATGTGATTCAAATCCATTTAGGACTGGGAAACAAACGATAGCTTGCCTTACAAAAAACACACTCTGCTTTTGAGAAAAGAGCACTCTTCTATCTACTGTGTTTCCTATGAGGTCCGAACAGTGAGCTTGCTCAGAACAAAAGAACTGTGCTTCCTACACACACGGCCATATCTAGTTCAATTCTGCTTAGGAATCTGACAAGAACAATAGATCCTCCTCAGTCCAATACACTGTACTTTCTGCAAACAGACGCCAGTGCTATTTGTCCTGTGTATGGCAATGGCAGCACAATAGTGACTATTCTTACCATAAAACAACTCTTGCTCGTAGGACAGAAACTGCATGTGATTCCACTCCATTTAGGACTGGGAAACAAACGCTAGCTCGCCTTACAAGAAACACATTCTGCTTTTGAGAAAAGAGCACTCTTCTACTCTACTGTGTTTCCTACGGGGTCCAAACAGTGAGCTTGCTCAGAACATAATAACTGTGCCTCCTACACACACGGGCCATATCTAGTTCAACTCTGCTTAGGAAACTGACAAGAACAGTAGCTCCTCTTCAGTCCGATACACTGTACTTGCTGAGAACAGACGCGAGTGCTACTTGCACTGTGTATGGCAATTGGAGCACAATAGTGACTCGTCTTACCAGAAAACAACTCTTGCTCGTAGCACAAAAAATTGCATGTGACTCAACTCCATTTAGGACTGGGAAACAAACTCTAGCTCGCCTTACAAGAAACACACTCTGTTTTTGAGAAAAGAGCACTCTTCTACTCTACTGTGTTTCCCAGAACAGTGAGCTTGCTCAGAACAAATGAACTGTGCTTCCTAGACACACGGGCCATATATAGTTCAACTCTGCTTAGGAGACTGACAAGAACAGTAGCTCCTCTTCAGTCCAATACACTGTACTTGCTGGGAACAGACGCGAGTGCTATTTGCACTGTGTATGGCAATGGGAGCGCAATAGTGACTTTCCTTACCAGAAAACAACTCTTGCTCGTAGTACCAGAAACTGCATGTGATTCAACTCTATTTAGCACTGGCAAACAAACGCTAGCTCGCCTTATAAGAAACACACTCTGCTTTTGAGAAAAGAGCACTCTTCTACTCTACTGTGTTTCCTATGGGGTCCGAACAGTGAGCTTGCTCAGATCAAAAGAACTGTGCTTCCTACACACACGGCCATATCTAGTTCAATTCTGCTTAGGAACCTGACAAGAACAGTAGATCCTCTTCAGTCCAATACATTGTACTTGCTGGGAACAGGAGCCAGTGCTATTTGTCCTGTGTATGTCAGTGGCAGCGCAACAGTGACTCTTCTTACCATAAAAGAACTCTTACTCGTAGGACATAAAATGCATGTGATTCAACTCCATTTAGGACTGGGAAACAAAGGCTAGCTCGCCTTACTAGAAACACACTCTGCTTTAGAGAAAAGAGCACTCTTCTACTCTACTGTGTTTCCTATAGTGCCAGAACAGTGAGCTTGCTCAGAACAAAAGAACTGTGCTTCCTACACAAGGGCCATATCTAGTTCAACTCTGCTTAGGAAACTGACAAGAGCAGTAGCTCCTCTTCAGTCCGATACACTGTACTTACTGGGAGAGACGCGAGTGCTATTTGTACTGTATATGGCAAATGGAGCGCTATAGTGACTTTCCTTACCAGAAAACAACTCTTGCTCGTAGGACCAGAAACTGAATGTGATTCCACTCCATTTAGGACTGGGAAACAAACGCTAGCTCGCGTTATAAGAAACACACTCTGCTTTTGAGAAAAAAACACTCTTCTAATCTACTGTGTTTCCTATAGGGCCAGAACAGTGAGCTTGTTCAGAACATAATGACTGTGCTTCCTACACACACGGGCCATATCTAGTTCAACTCTACTCTGGAAACTGACAAGAACAGTAGCTCCTCTTCAGTCCAATACACTGTACTTGCTGGGAACAGACGCCAGTGCTATTTTCACTGTGTACGGCAATTGGAGCACAATAGTGACTCGTCTTACCAGAAAAAAACTCTTGCTCATAGGACAAAAAACTGCATGTGACTCAACTCCACTTAGGACTGGGAAACAAACTCTAGCTTGCTTTACAAGAAACACACTCTGCTTTTGAGAAAAGAGCACTCTTCTACTCTACTGTGTTTCCTTTAGGGCCAGAACAGTGAGCTTTCTCAGAAAAAAAGAACTGTGCTTCCTACACACACGGGCCATATCTAGTTCAACTCTGCTTAGGAAACTGACAAGAACAGTAGCTCCTCTTCAGTCCGATACACTGTACTTGCTTGGAACAGACGCAAGTGCTATTTGCACTGTGTATGGCAATGGGAGCGCAATAGTGACTTTCCTTACCAGAAAACAACTCTTGCTCCTAGGACCAGAAACTGCATGTGATTCAACTCCATTTAGGACTAGGAAACAAACGCTAGATCACCTTACAAAAAACACACTCTGCTTTAGGGAAAAGAGCACTCATCTACTCTACTGTGTTACCTATAGGGCCAGAACAGTGAGCTTGCTCAGAACATAAGAACTGTGCTTCCTACACACACGGGCCATATCTATTTCAACTCTGCTTAGGAAACTGACAAGAACAGTAGCTCCTCTTCAGTCGATACACTGTACTTGCTGGGAACAGAGGCGAGTGCTATTTGCACTGTATACGGCAATGGGAGCGCAATAGTGACTTTCCTTACCATAAAACAACTCTTGCTCATAGGACCAGAAACTGCATGTGGTTCAACTCCATTTAGGACTGGGAAACAAACGCTAGCTCGCCTTACAAGAAACACACTCTGCTTTAGAGAAAAGAGCACTCTTCTACTCTACTGTGTTTCCTATAGGGCCAGAACAGTGAGCTTGCTCAGAACAAAAGAACTGTGCTTCCTACACACGGGCCATATCTAGTTCAACTCTGCTTAGGAAACTGACAAGAACAGTAGCTCCTATTCAGTACAATACACTGTACTTGAGGGAAGAGACGCGAGTGCTATTTGCACTGTGTATGGCATTTGGAGCGCAATAGTGACTCTTCTTACCAGAAAACAACTCTTGCTCGTAGGACCAAAACCTGCCTGGTACTCAACTACATTTAGGACTGGGAAACAAACGCGAGCTCGCCTTACAAGAAACACACGCTGCTTTAAAGAAAAGAGCACTCTTATACTCTACTGTGTTTCCTATGGGGTCCGAACAGTGAGCTTTCTCAGAAAAAAAGAACTGTGCTTCCTACACACACAGCCATATCTAGTTCAA
Organism: Peromyscus eremicus; assembly: GCF_949786415.1. Lineage (NCBI taxonomy): Eukaryota > Metazoa > Chordata > Mammalia > Rodentia > Cricetidae > Peromyscus > Peromyscus eremicus. The sequence goes on along the minus strand of NW_026734324.1, from coordinate 217,380 downwards.
TTCTGCTTAGGAACCTGACAAGAACAGTGGCTCCTCTTCAGTCCAATACACTGTACTGCTGGGAACAGACGCCAGTGTTATTTGTCCTGTGTATGGCAATGGCAGCACAATAGTGACTATTCTTATCATAAAACAACTCTTGCTTGTAGGACCAGAAACTGTATGTGATTCAACTTCATTTAGGACTGTGAAACAAACGCTAGCTCGCCTTACTAGAAACACAATCTGCTTTAGAGAAAAGAGCACTCTTCTATTCTACTCTGTTTCCTATAGGGCCATAACAGTGAGCTTGCTCAGAACAAAAGAACTGTGCTTCCTACACACGGGCCATATCTAGTTCAACTCTGCTTAGGAAACTGACAAGAACAGTAGCTCCTCTTCAGTCCGATACACTGTACTTGCTGAGAACAGACGCGAGTGCTACTTGCACTGTTTATGGCAATTGGAGCACAATAGTGACTCGTCTTACCAGAAAACAACTCTTGCTCATAGCACAAAAAACTGCATGTGACTCAACTCCATTTAGGACTGGAAAACAAACTCTAACTCGCCTTACAAGAAACACACTCTGTTTTTGAGAAAAGAGCACTCTTCTACTCTACTATGTTTCCTATAGGGCCAGAACAGTGAGCTTGCTCAGAACAAATGAACTGTGCTTCCTAGACACACGGACCATATCTAGTTCAACTCTGCTTAGGAAACTGACAAGAACAGTAGCTCCTCTTCAGTCCGATACACTGTACTTGCTGCGAACAGACGCAAGTGCTATTTGTCCTGTGTATGGCAATGGCAGCACAATAGTGACTATTCTTACCATAAAAGAACTCTTGCTCATAGGACAGAAACTGCATGTGATTCCACTCCATTTAGGACTGGGAAACAAATGCTAGCTCGCCTTACAAGAAACACACTGTGCTTTAGAGAAAAGAGCACTCTTCTACTCTACTGTGTTTCCTATGGGGTCCAAAGTGTGAGCTTGCTCAGAACATAAGAACTGTGCTTCCTACACACAAGGACCATATGTAGTTCAACTCTGCTTAGGAAACTGAGAAGAACAGTAGCTCCTATTCAGTCCAATACACTGTGCTTGCTGGAAACAGACGTGAGTGCTATTTGCACTGTGTATGGCAAAGGGAGCACAATAGTGACTTTCCATATCAGAAAACAACTCTTGCTCGTAGGACCAGAAACTGCATGTGACTCAACTCCATTTAGGACTGGGAAACAAATGATAGCTTGCCTTACAAAAAACACACTCTGCTTTTGAGAAAAGAGCACTCTTCTACTCTCCTGTGTTTCCTATGGGGTCCAAACAGTGAGCTTGCTCAGAACATAAGAACTGTGCTTCCTACACACAAGGACCATATGTAGTTCAACTCTGCTTAGGAAACTGACAAGAACAGTAGCTCGTATTCAGTCTGATACACTGTGCTTGCTGGGAACAGACGCGAGTGCTATTTGCACTGTGTATGGCATTTGGAATGCAATAGTGACTCTTCTTACCAGAAAACAACTCTTCCTCATAGGACCAAAAACTGCCTGTGACTCAACTCCATTTAGGACTGGGAAACAAACGCGAGCTCGCCTTACAAGAAACACACTCTGCTTTAGACAAAAGAGCACTCTTCTACTCTACTGTGTTTCCTATAGGGCCAGAACATTGAGCTTGCTCAGAACATAATAACTGTGCTTCCTACACAAACGGGCCATATCTAGTTCAACTCTGCTTAGGAAACTGACAAGAACAGTAGCTCCTCTTCAGTCTGATACACTGTACTTGCTGAGAGCAGACGCGAGTGCTACTTGCATTGTGTACGGGAATTGGAGCACAATAGTGACTCGTCTTACCAGAAAACAACTCTTGCTCATAGGACAAAAAACTACATGTGACTCAACTCCATTTAGGACTGGGAAACAAACTCTAGCTCGCCTTACAAGAAACACACTCTGCTTTTGAGAAAAGGGCACTCTTCTACTCTACTGTGTTTCCTATAGGGCCAGAACAGTGAGCTTGCTCAGAACAAATGAACTGTGCTTTCTAGACACACGGGCCATATCTAGTTCAACTCTGCTTAGGAGAATGACAAGAACAGTAGCTCCTCTTCAGTCCTATACACTGTACTTGCTGGGAACAGACGCGAGTGCTATTTGCACTGTGTATGGCAATGGGAGCGCAATAGTGGCTTTCCTTACCAGAAAACAACTCTTGCTCGTAGGACCACACACTGCATGTGATTCAACGCCATTTAGGACTGGGAAACAAATGCTAGCTCGCCTTACAAGAAACACACTCTGCTTTTGAGAAAAGAGCACTCTTCTACTCTACTGTGTTTCTTATAGGACCAGAACAGTGAGCTTGCTCAGAACATAAGAACTGTGCTTTCTACACACACGGTCCTTATCTAGTTCAACTCTGCTTAGGAAACTGAGAAGAACAGTAGCTCCTCTTCAGTCCGATACACTGTACTTGCTGGGAACAGACGCGAGTGCTATTTGCACTGTGTATGGCAATGGGAGAGCAATAGTGACTTTCCTTACCAGAAAACAACTCTTGCTTGTAGGACCAGAAACTGCATGTGATTCAACTCCATTTAGGACTGGGAAACAAACGATAGCTTGTCTTACAAAAAACACACTCTGCTTTTGAGAAAAGAGCACTCTTCTACTCTACTGTGTTTCCTTTTGGGTCCGAACAGTGAGCTTGCTCAGAACAAAAGAACTGTGCTTCCTACACACACGGCCATATCTAGTTCAATTCTGCTTAGGAACCTGACAAGAACAGTAGATCCTGTTCAGTCCAGTACACTGTACTTGCTGCGAACAGACGCCACTACTATTTGTCCTGTGTATGGAAATGGCAGCACAATAGTGACTATTCTTACCATAAAACAACTCTTGCTCGTAAGACAGAAACTGCATGTGATTCCACTCCATTTAGGACTGGGAAACAAACACTAGCTCACCTTACAAGAAACACACTCTGCTTTAGAGAAAAGAGCACTCTTCTACTCTACTGTGTTTCCTATGGCTTCCAAACAGTGAGCTTGCTCAGAACAAAAGTACTGTGCTTCCTACACACAAGGACCATATGTAGTTCAACTCTGCTTAGGAAACTGACAAGAAAAGTAGCTCCCATTCAGTCCAATACACTGTACTTGCTGGGAAAAGACGCCAGTGCTATTTGCACTGTGTATGGCAATGGGAGCGCAATAGTGACTTTCCTTACCAGAAAACAACTCTTGTTCGTAGGACCAGAAACTGCATGTGATTCAACTCCATTTAGGACTAGGAAACAAACGCTAGCTCGCCTTACAAGAAACACACTCTGCTTTTGAGAAAAGAGCAGTATTCTACTCTAATGTGTTTCCTATAGGGCCAGAACATTGAGCTTGCTCAGAAAAAAAGAACTGTGCTTCCTACACACACGGGCAATATCTAGTTTAACTCTGCTTAGGAAACGGAGAAGAACAGTAGCTTCTCTTCAGTCCAATACACTGTACTTGCTGGGAACAGATGCCAGTGCTGTTTGCACTGTGTATGGCAATGGGAGCGCAATAGTAACTTTCCTTACCAGAAAACAACTCTTGCTTGTAGGACCAGAAACTGCATGTGATTCAACTCCATTTAGGACTGGAAACAAACGCTAGCTTGCGTTACATGAAACACACTCTGCTTTAGAGAAAAGAGCACTCTTCTACTCTACTGTGTTTCCTATGGGGTCCAAACAGAGAGCTTGCTCAGAACAAAAGAACTGTGCTTCCTACACACACGGACCATATGTAGTTCAACTCTGCTTAGGAAACTGACAAGAACAGTAGCTCCTCTTCAGTCCAATGCACTGTACTTGCTGGGAACAAACGGGAGTGCTATTTGCACTGTGTATGGCAATGAGAGCGCAATAGTGACTTTCCTTACCAGAAAACAACTCTTGCTCATAGGACAAAAAACTGCATGTGACTCAACTCCATTTAGGACTGGGAAACAAACTCTAGCTCGCCTTACAAGAAACACACTCTGCTTTTGAGAAAAGAGCAGTATTCTACTCTAATGTGTTTCCTATGGGGTCCAAACAGTGAGCTTGCTCAGAACAAAAGAACTGTGCTTCCTACACACACGGACCATATGTAGTTCAACTCTGCTTAGGAAACTGACAAGAACAGTATCTCCTCTTCAGTCCAATACACTGTAATTGCTGGGAAAAGACGCGAGTGCTATTTGCACTGTGTATGGCAATGGGAGCGCAATAGTGACTTTCCTTACCAGAAAACAACTCTTGTTCGTAGGACCAGAAACTGCATGTGATTCAACTCCATTTAGGACTAAAAAACAAACGCTAGCTCGCCTTACAAGAACCACACTCTGCTTAGGAAACTGACAAGAACAGTAGCTCCTCTTCAGTCCGATACACTGTACTTGCTGGGAACAGACGCGAGTGCTATTTGCACTGTGTATGGCAATGGGAGCGCAATAGTGACTTTCCTTACCAGAAAACAACTCTTGCTCGTAGGTCCAGAAACTGCATGTGATTCAACTCCGTTTAGGACTGGGAAACAAATGCTAGCTCGCGTTACATGAAACACTCTCTGCTTTTGAGAAAAGAGCACTCTTCTACTCTACTGTGTTTCCTATGGGGTCCAAACAGTGAGCTTGCTCAGAACAAAGAACTGTGCTTCCTACACACATGGACCATATCTAGTTCAACTCTGCTTAGGAAACTGACAAGAACAGTAGCTCCTCTTCAGTCCGATACACTGTACTTGCTGGGAACAGACGCGAGTGCTATTTGCACTGTGTATGGCAATGGGAGCGCAATAGTGAATTTCCTTACCAGAAAACAACTCTTGCTCGTAGGACCAGAAACTGCATGTGACTCAACTCCATTTAGGACTGGGAAACAAACTCGAGTTCGCCTTACAAGAAACACACTGTGCTTTTGAGAAAAGAGCAGTATTCTACTCTAATGTGTTTCCTATTGGGCCAGAACATTGAGCTTGCTCAGAAAAAAAGAACTGTGCTTCCTACACAAACGGCCATATCTAGTTCAATTCTGCTTAGGAACCTGACAAGAACAGTAGATCCTGTTCAGTCCAATACACTGTACTTGCTGCGAAAAGAGGCCAGTACTATTTGTCCTGTGTATGGAAATGGCAGCACAATAGTGACTATTCTTACCATAAAACAACTCTTGCTCGTAGGACAGAAACTGCATGTGATTCCACTCCATTTAGGACTGGGAAACAAACGCTAGCTCGCCTTACCAGAAACACACTCTGCTTTAGAGAAAAGAGCACTCTTCTACTCTACTGTGTTTCCTATAGCTTCCAAACAGTGAGCTTGCTCAGAACAAAAGTACTGTGCTTCCTACACACAAGGACCATATGTAGTTCAACTCTGCTTAGGAAACTGACAAGAACAGTAGCTCCTCTTCAGTCCAATACACTGTACTTGCTGGGAAAAGACGCGAGTGCTATTTGCACTGTGTATGGCAATGGGAGCTCAATAGTGACTTTCCTTACTAGAAAACAACTCTTGTTCGTAGGACCAGAAACTGCATGTGATTCAACTCCATTTAGGACTAAAAAACAAACGCTAGCTCGCCTTACCAGAAACACACTCTGCTTTAGAGAAAAGAGCACTCTTCTACTCTACTGTGTTTCCTATGGCTTCCAAACAGTGAGCCTGCTCAGAACATAAGAACTGTGCTTTGTACCCACACGGTCCTTATCTAGTTCAACTCAGCTTAGGAAACTGACAAGAACAGTAGCTCCTCTTCAGCCCGTTACACTGTACTTGCTGGGAAAAGACGCGAGTGCTATTTGCACTGTGTATGGCAATGGGAGCGCAATAGTTACTTTCCTTACCAGAAAACAACTCTTGCTCGTAGGACCAAAAATTGCATGTGATTCAACTCCATTTAGGACTGGGAAACAAACGCTAGCTCGCCTTACAAGAAACACACTCTGCTTTTGAGAAAAGAGCACTCTTCTACTGTATGGTGTTTCCTATGGGGTCCAAACAGTGAGCTTGCTCAGAACAAAAGAACTGTGCTTCCTACACACATGGACCATATCTAGTTCAACTCTGCTTAGGAAACTGACAAGAGCAGTAGCTCCTCTTCAGTCCAATACACTGTACTTGCTGGGAACAGACGGGAGTGCTATTTGCACTGTGTATGGCATTTGGAGCGCAATAGTGACTCTTCTTACCAGAAAACAACTCTTGCTCGTAGGACCAAAAACTGTCTGTGACTCAACTCCATTTAGGACTGGGAAACAAACACGAGCTCGCCTTACAAGAAACACACTCTGCTTTAGAGAAAAGAGCACTCTTCTACTCTACTGTGTTTCCTTTTGGGTCCGAACAGTGAGCTTGCTCAGAACCAAAGAACTGTGCTTCCTACACACACGGGCCATATCTAGTTCAACTCTGCTTAGGAAACTGACAAGAACAGTAGCTCCTCTTCAGTCCAATACACTGTACTGCTGGGAACAGAAGCCAGTGCTATTTGTCCTGTGTATGGCAATGGCAGCGCAATAGTGACTATTCTTATCATAAAACAACTCTTGCTCGTAGGACCAGAAACTGCATGTGATTCAACTCCATTTAGGACTGGGAAACAAATGCTAGCTCGCCTTACAAGAAACACAATCTGCTTTAGAGAAAAGAGCACTCTTCCTCTCTACTGTGTTTCCAATAGGGCCAGAACAGTGAGCTTGCTCAGAACAAAAGAACTGTGCTTCCTACACACGGGCCATATCGAGTTCAACTCTGCTTAGGAAACTGACAAGAACAGTAGCTCCTCTTCAGTCCGATACACTGTACTTGCTGGGAACAGACGCGAGTGCTATTTGCACTGTGTATGGCAATGGGAGCGCAATAGTGACTTTCCTTACCAGAAAACAACTCTTGCTCGTAGGACCAGAAACTGCATGTGATTCAACTCCGTTTAGGACTGGGAAACAAATGCTAGCTCCCCTTACATGAAACACTCTCTGCTTTTGACAAAAGAGCACTCTTCTACTCTACTCTGTTTCCTATGGGGTCCAAACAGTGAGCTTGCTCAGAACAAAGAACTGTGCTTCCTACACACATGGACCATATCTAGTTCAACTCTGCTTAGGAAACTGACAATAACAGTAGCTCCTCTTCAGTCCGATACACTGTACTTGCTGGGAACAGACGCAAGTGCTATTTGCACTGTGTATGGCAATGGGAGCACAATAGTGACTTTCCTTACCAGAAAACAACTCTTGCTCGTAGGACCAGAAACTGCATGTGATTCAACTCCATTTAGGACTGGGAAACAAATGCTAGCTCGCCTTATATGAAACACTCTCTGCTTTTGAGAAAAGAGCACTCTTCTACTCTACTGTGTTTCCTATGGGGTCCAAACAGTGAGCTTGCTCAGAACAAAGAACTGTGCTTCCTACACAAATGGACCATATCTAGTTCAACTCTGCTTAGGAAACTGACAAGAATAGTAGCTCCTGTACAGTCCGATACACTGTACTTGCTGGGAACAGACACGAGTGCTATTTGCCCTGTGTATGGCAATGGGAGTGCAATTGTGACTTTCCTTACCAGAAAACAACTCTTGTTCGTAGGACTAGAAACTGCATGTGATTCAACTCCATTTAGGACTGGGAAACAAACTCTAGCTCGTCTTAAAAGAAACACACTCTGCTTTTGAGAAAAGAGCAGTATTCTACTCTAATGTGTTTTCTATAGGGCCAGAACATTGAGCTTGCTCAGAAAAAAAGAACTGTGCTTCCTACACACATGGGCAATATCTAGTTTAACTCTGATTAGGAAACTGAGAAGAACAGTAGCTCCTCTTCAGTCCAATACACTGTACTTGCTGGGAACAGATGCCAGTGCTATTTGCACTGTGTATGGCAATGGGAGCGCAATAGTAACTTTCCTTACCAGAAAACAACTCTTGCTTGTAGGACCAGAAACTGCATGTGATTCAACTCCAATTAGGACTGGGAAACCAATGCTAGTTCGCCTTACAAGAAACACTCTCTGCTTTTTAGAAAAGAGCACTCTTCTACTCTACTGTGTTTCCTATGGGGTCCAAACAGTGAGCTTGCTCAGAACAAAAGAACTGGGCTTCCTACACACATCGACCATATCTAGTTCAACTCTGCTTAGGAAACTGACAAGAACAGTAGCTCCTCTTCAGTCCAATACACTGTACTTGCTCGGAACAGACGCGAGTGCTATTTGCACTGTGTATGGCAATTGGAGCACAATAGTGACTCGTCTTACCAGAAAACAACTCTTGCTCTTAGGACAAAAAACTGCATGTGACTCAACTCCATTTAGGTCTGGGAAACAAACGCTAGCTCACCTTACAAGAAACACACTCTGCTTTTGAGAAAAGAGCACTCTTCTACTCTACTGTGTTTCCTATGGGGTCCGAACAGTGGGCTTTCTCAGAACAAAAGAACTGTGCTTCCTACACACACAGCCATATCTAGTTCAATTCTGCTTAGGAACCTGACAAGAATAGTAGCTCCTCTTCAGTCCAATACACTGTACTGCTGGGAACAGAAGCCAGTGCTCTTTGTCCTGTGTATGGCAATGGCAGCGCAATAGTGACTATTCTTATCATAAAACAACTCTTGCTCGTAGGACCAGAAACTGCATGTGATTCAACTCCATTTAGGACTGGGAAACAAACGCTAGCTCACCTTACAAGAAACACAATCTGCTTTAGAGAAAAGAGCACTCTTCTACTCTACTGTGTTTCCTATAGGGCCAGAACAGTGAGCTTGCTCAGAACAAAAGAACTGTGCTTCCTACACACGGGCCATATCGAGTTCAACTCTGCTTAGGAAACTGACAAGAACAGTAGCTCCTCTTCAGTCCGATACACTGTACTTGCTGGGAACAGACGCGAGTGCTATTTGCACTGTGTATGGCAATGGGAGCGCAATAGTGACTCTTCTTACCAGAAAACAACTCTTGCTCGTAGGACCAGAAACTGCATGTGATTCAACTCCGTTTAGGACTGGGAAACAAATGCTAGCTCGCCTTACATGAAACACTCTCTGCTTTTGAGAAAAGAGCACTCTTCTACTCTACTGTGTTTCCTATGGGGTCCAAACAGTGAGCTTGCTCAGAACAAAGAACTGTGCTTCCTACACACATGGACCATATCTAGTTCAACTCTGCTAAGGAAACTGACAATAACAGTAGCTCCTCTTCAGTCCGATACACTGTACTTCCTGGGAACAGACGCGAGTGTTATTTGCACTGTGTATGTCAAAGGGAGCGCAATAGTGAATTTCCTTACCAGAAAACAACTCTTGCTCGTAGGACCAGAAACTGCATGTGATTCAACTCCATTTAGGACTGGGAAAAAAATCATAGCTTGCCTTACAAAAAACACACTCTGCTTTTGAGAAAAGAGCACTCTTCTACTGTACTGTGTTTCCTATGGGGTCCGAACAGTGAGCTTGCTCAGAACAAAAGAACTGTGCTTCCTACACACATCGACCATATCTAGTTCAACTCTGCTTAGGAAACTGACAAGAACAGTAGCTCCTATTCAGTCCAATACACTGTACATGCTGGGAACAGACGCGAGTGCTATTTGCACTGTGTATGGCATTTGGAGCACAATAGTGACTCTTCTTACCAGAAAACAACTCTTGCTCATAGGACTAAAAACTGCATGTGACTCAAATCCATTTAGGACTGGGAAACAAACGCGAGCTTGCCTTACAAGAAACATACTCTGCTTTATAGAAAAGAGCACTCTTCTACTCTACTGTGTTTCCTATAGGGCCAGAACAGTGAGCTTGCTCAGAACAAAAGAACTGTGCTTTCTACACACACGGTCCTTATCTAGTTCAACTCTGCTTAGGAAACTGACAAGAACAGTAGCTCCTCTTCAGTCCGATACACTGTACTTGCTGGGAACAGACGCGATTGCTATTTGCACTGTGTATGCCAATGGGAGCGCAATAGTTACTTTCCTTACCAGAAAACAACTCTTGCTCGTAGGACCAGAAATTGCATGTGATTCAACTCCATTTAGGACTGGGAAACAAACGCTAGCTCGCCTTACAAGAAACAAACTCTGCTTTTGAGAAAAGAGCACTCTTCTACTCTACTGTGTTTCCTGAGGGTCCGAAAAGTGATCTTGCTCAGAACAAAAGCACTGTGCTTCCTACACACAGGGACATATCTAGTTCAATTCTGCTTAGGAACGTGACAAGAACAGTACATCCTCTTCAGTCCAATACACTGTACTTGCTGGGAACAGACGCCAGGGCTATTTGTCCTGTGTATGGCAATGGCAGCGCAATAGTGACTATTCTTACCATTAAACAACTCTTGCTCGTAGAACCAGAAACTGCATGTGATTCCACTCCATTTAGGACTGGGAAACAAACGCTAGCTCGCCTTACAAGAAACACACTCTGCTTTTGAGTAAAGAGCACTCTTCTACTCTATGGTGTTTCCTATGGGGTCCAAACAGTGAGCTTGCTCAGAACAAAAGAACTGTGCTTCCTACACACATGGACCATATCTAGTTCAACTCTGCTTAGGAAACTGACAAGAGCAGTAGCTCCTCTTCAGTCCAATACACTGTACTTGCTGGGAACAGACGCGAGTGCTATTTGCACTGTGTATGGCAATGGGAGCGCAATAGTGACTTTCCTTACCAGAAAACAACTCTTGCTCATAGGACCAGAAACTGCATGTGATTCAACTCCGTTTAGGACTGGGAAACAAATGCTAGCTCGCCTTACATGAAACACTCTCTGCTTTTGAGAAAAGAACACTCTTCTACTCCACTGTGTTTCCTAAGGGGTCCAAACAGTGAGCTTGCTCAGAACAAAGAACTGTGCTTCCTACACACATGGACCATATCTAGTTCAACTCTGCTTAGGAAACTGACAAGAACAGTAGCTCCTCTTCAGTCCGATACACTGTACTTGCTGGGAACAGACGCGAGTGCTATTTGCACTGTGTATGGCAAAGGGAGCGCAACAGTGACTTTCCTTACCAGAAAACAACTCTTGCTCGTAGGACCAGAAACTGCATGTGATTCAACGCCATTTAGGACTGGGAAACAAATGATAGCTTGCCTTACAAAAAACACACTGTGCTTTTGAGAAAAGAGCACTCTTCTACTCTACTGTGTTTCCTATGGGGTTCGAACAGTGAGCTTGCTCAGAACAAAAGAACTGTGCTTCCTACACACACGGCCATATCTAGTTCAATTCTGCTTAGGAACCTGACAAGAACAGTAGATCCTCTTCAGTCCAACACACTGTACTTGCTGCGAACAGACGCCAGTGCTATTGTTCCTGTGTGTGGCAATGGCAGCACAATAGTTACTATTTTTACCATAAAACAACTCTTGCTCGTAGGACAGAAACTGCATGTGATTCCACTCCATTTAGGACTGGGAAACAAACGCTAGCTCGCCTTACAAGAAACACACTCTGCTTTAGAGAAAAGAGCACTCTTCTACTCTACTGTGTTTCCTATGGGGTCCAAAGCGTGAGCTTGCTCAGAACAAAAGAACTGTGCTTCCTACACACAAGGACCATATGTAGTTCAACTCTGCTTATGAAACTGATAAAAACAGTAGCTCCTATTCAGTCCAATACACTGTACTTGCTGGGAAAAGACGCGAGTGCTATTTGCCCTGTGTATGGCAATGGGAGCCCAATTGTGACTTTCCTTACCAGAAAACAACTCTTGTTCGTAGGACCAGAAACTGCATGTGATTCAACTCCATTTAGGACTGGGAAACTAACGCGAGCTCGCCTTACAAGAAACACACTCTGCTTTTGAGAAAAGAGCACTCTTCTACTCTACTGTGTTTCCTACAGGGCCAGAACAGTGAGCTTGCTCAGAACAAAAGAACTGTGCTTCCTACACACACGGGCCATATCTAGTTCAACTCTGCTTAGGAAACTGACAAGAACAGTAGCTCCTCTTCATTCCGATACACTGTACTTGCTGAGAACAGAAGCGAGTGCTATTTGCACTGTGTATGGCATTTGGAGCGCAATAGTGACTCTTCTTACCAGAAAACAGCTCTTGCTCATAGGACCAAAAACTGTCTGTGACTCAACTCTATTTAGGACTGGGAAACAAACGTGAGCTCGCCTTACAAGAAACACACTCTGCTTTAGAGAAAAGAGCACTCTTCTACTCTACTGTGTTTCCTACAGGGCCAGAACAGTGAGCTTGCTCAGAACAAAAGGACTGTGCTTCCTACACACACGGGCCATATCTAGTTCAACTCTGCTTAGGAAACTGACAAGAACAGTAGCTCCTCTTCATTCCGATACACTGTACTTGCTGAGAACAGATGCGAGTGCTATTTGCACTGTGAATGGCAATTGGAGCACAATAGTGACTCGTCTTACCAGAAAACAACTCTTGCTCATAGGACAAAAAACTGCATGGGACTCAACTCCATTTAGGACTGGGAAACAAACTCTAGCTCGCCTTACAAGAAACACACTCTGCTTTAGAGAAAAGAGCACTCTTCTACTCTACTGTGATTCCTATGGGGTCCAAACAGTGAGCTTGCTCAGAACAAAGAACTTTGCTTCCTACACACATGGACCATATCTACTTTAACTCTGCTTAGGAAACTGACAAGAACAGTAGCTCCTCTTCAGTCCGATACACTGTACTTCCTGGGAACAGACGCGAGTGTTATTTGCACTGTGTATGTCAAAGGGAGCGCAATAGTGAATTTCCTTACCAGAAAACAACTCTTGCTCGTAGGACCAGAAACTGCATGTGATTCAACTCCATTTAGGACAGGGAAAAAAATGACAGCTTGCCTTACAAAAAACACACTCTGCTTTTGAGAAAAGAGCACTTTTCTACTGTACTGTGTTTCCTATGGGGTCCGAACAGTGAGCTTGCTCAGAACAAAAGAACTGTGCTTCCTACACACACGGCCATATCTAGTTCAATTCTGCTTAGGAACCTGACAAGAACAGTAGATCCTCTTCAGTCCAATACACTGTACTTGCTGCGAACAGACGCCAGTGCTATTGTTCCTGTGTGTGGCAATGGCAGCACAATAGTGACTATTTTTACCATAAAACAACTCTTGCTCCTAGGACAGAAACTGCATGTGATTCCACTCCATTTAGGACTGGGAAACAAACGCTAGCTCGCCTTACAAGAAACACACTCTGCTTTAGAGAAAAGAGCACTCTTCTACTCTACTGTGTTTCCTATGGGGTCCAAAGCGTGAGCTTGCTCAGAACAAAAGAACTGTGCTTCCTACACACAAGGACCATATGTAGTTCAACTCTGCTTATGAAACTGATAAAAACAGTAGCTCCTATTCAGTCCAATACATTGTACTTGCTGGGAAAAGACGCGAGTGCTATTTGCCCTGTGTATGGCAATGGGAGCCCAATTGTGACTTTCCTTACCAAAAAACAACTTTTGTTCGTAGGACCAGAAACTGCATGTGATTCAACTCCATTTAGGACTGGGAAACAAACGCTAGCTCGCCTTACAAGAAACACACTCTGCTTTTGAGAAAAGAGCACTCTTCTACTCTACTGTGTTTCCTATGGCGTCCAAACAGTGAGCTTGCTCAGAACAAAAGAACTGTGCTTCCTACACACAAGGACCATATGTAGTTCAACTCTGCTTAGGAAACTGACAAGAACAGTAGCTCCTATTCAGTCCAATACACTGTACTTGCTGGGAACAGACGCGAGTGCTATTTGCACTGTGTATGGCATTTGGAGCACAATAGTGACTCTTCTTACCAGAAAACAACTCTTGCGCGTAGGACCAAAAACTGTCTGTGACTCAACTCCATTTAGGACTGGGAAACAAACGTGAGCTCGCCGTACAAGAAACACACTCTGCTTTAGAGAAAAGAGCACTCTTCTACTCTACTGTGTTTCCTACAGTGCCAGAACAGTGAGCTTGCTCAGAACAAAAGAACTGTGCTTCCTACACACACGGGCCATATCTAGTTCAACTCTGCTTAGGAAACTGACAAGAACAGTAGCTCCTCTTCATTCCGATACACTGTACTTGCTGAGAACAGATGCGAGTGCTATTTGCACTGTGTATGGCATTTGGAGCGCAATAGTGACTCTTCTTACCAGAAAACAGCTCTTGCTCGTAGGACCAAAAACTGTCTGTGACTCAACTCCATTTAGGACTGGGAAACAAACGTGAGCTCGCCTTACAAGAAACACACTCTGCTTTAGAGAAAAGAGCACTCTTCTACTCTACTGTGTTTCCTACAGGGCCAGAACAGTGAGCTTGCTCAGAACAAAAGGACTGTGCTTCCTACACACACGGGCCATATCTAGTTCAACTCTGCTTAGGAAACTGACAAGAACAGTAGCTCCTCTTCATTCCGATACACTGTACTTGCTGAGAACAGATGCGAGTGCTATTTGCACTGTGAATGGCAATTGGAGCACAATAGTGACTCGTCTTACCAGAAAACAACTCTTGCTCGTAGGACAAAAAACTGCATGGGACTCAACTCCATTTAGGACTGGGAAACAAACTCTAGCTCGCCTTACAAGAAACACACTCTGCTTTTGAGAAAAGAGCAGTATTCTACTCTAATGTGTTTCCTATAGGGCCAGAACATTGAGCTTGCTCAGAAAAAAAGAACTGTGCTTCCTACACACACGGGCAATATCTACTTTAACTCTGATTAGGAAACTGAGAAGAACAGTAGCTCCTCTTCAGTCCAATACACTGTACTTGCTGGGAACAGATGCCAGTGCTATTTGCACTGTGTATGGCAATGGGAGCACAATAGTAACTTTGCTTACCAGAAAACAACTCTTGCTTGTAGGACCAGAAACTGCATGTGATTCAACTCCAATTAGGACTGGGAAACAAATGCTAGTTTGCCTTACAAGAAACAATCTCTGCTTTTTAGAAAAGAGCACTCTTCCACTCTACTGTGTTTCCTATGGGGTCCAAACAGTGAGCTTGCTCAGAACAAAAGAACTGGGCTTCCTACACACATCGACCATATCTAGTTCAACTCTGCTTAGGAAACTGACAAGAACAGTAGCTCCTCTTCAGTCCAATACACTGTACTTGCGGGGAAGAGACGCGAGTGCTATTTGCACTGTGTATGGCAATGGGAGCACAATAGTGACTCGTCTTACCAGAAAACAACTCTTGCTCGTAGGACAAAAAACTGCATGTGACTCAACTCCATTTAGGTCTGGGAAACAAACGCTAGCTCACCTTACAAGAAACTCAATCTGCTTTTGAGAAAAGAGCACTCTTCTACTCTACTGTGTTTCCTATGGGGTCCGAACAGTGAGCTTTCTCAGAACAAAAGAACTGTGCTTCCTACACACACAGCCATATCTAGTTCAATTCTGCTTAGGAACCTGACAAGAACAGTAGCTCCTCTTCAGTCCAATACACTGTACTGCTGGGAACAGAAGCCAGTGCTCTTTGTCCTGTGTATGGCAATGGCAGCGCAATAGTGACTATTCTTATCATAAAACAACTCTTGCTCGTAGGACCAGAAACTGCATGTGATTCAACTCCATTTAGGACTGGGAAACAAACGCTAGCTCACCTTACAAGAAACACAATCTGCTTTAGAGAAAAGAGCACTCTTCTACTCTACTGTGTTTCCTATAGGGCCAGAACCGTGAGCTTTCTCAGAACAAAAGAACTGTGCTTCCTAAACACGGGCCATATCTAGTTCAACTCTGCTTAGGAAACTGACAAGAACAGTAGCTCCTCTTCAGTCCGATACACTGTACTTGCTGGGAACAGACGCGAGTGCTATTTGCACTGTGTATGGCAATGGGAGAGCAATAGTGACTCTTCTTACCAGAAAACAACTCTTGCTCGTAGGACCAGAAACTGCATGTGATTCAACTCCGTTTAGGACTGGGAAACAAATGCTAGCTTGCCTTACATGAAACACTCTCTGCTTTTGAGAAAAGAGCACTCTTCTACTCTACTGTGTTTCCTATGGGGTCCAAACAGTGAGCTTGCTCAGAACAAAGAACTGTGCTTCCTACACACATGGACCATATCTAGTTCAACTCTGCTTAGGAAACTGACAAGAACAGTAGCTCCTCTTCAGTCCGATACACTGTACTTCCTGGGAACAGACGCGAGTGTTATTTGCACTGTGTATGTCAAAGGGAGCGCAATAGTGAATTTCCTTACCAGAAAACAATTCTTGCTCGTAGGACCAGAAACTGCATGTGATTCAACTCCATTTAGGACTGGGAAAAAAATGATAGCTTGCCTTACAAAAAACACACTCTGCTTTTGAGAAAAGAGCACTTTTCTACTGTACTGTGTTTCCTATGGGGTCCGAACAGTGAGCTTGCTCAGAACAAAAGAACTGTGCTTCCTACACACACGGCCATATCTAGTTCAATTCTGCTTAGGAACCTGACAAGAACAGTAGATCCTCTTCAGTCCAATACACTGTACTTGCTGCGAACAGACGCCAGTGCTATTGTTCCTGTGTGTGGCAATGGCAGCACAATAGTGACTATTTTTACCATAAAACAACTCTTGCTCCTAGGACAGAAACTGCATGTGATTCCACTCCATTTAGGACTGGGAAACAAACGCTAGCTCGCCTTACAAGAAACACACTCTGCTTTAGAGAAAAGAGCACTCTTCTACTCTACTGTGTTTCCTATGGGGTCCAAAGCGTGAGCTTGCTCAGAACAAAAGAACTGTGCTTCCTACACACAAGGACCATATGTAGTTCAACTCTGCTTATGAAACTGATAAAAACAGTAGCTCCTATTCAGTCCAATACACTGTACTTGCTGGGAAAAGACGCGAGTGCTATTTGCCCTGGGTATGGCAATGGGAGCCCAATTGTGACTTTCCTTACCAAAAAACAACTCTTGTTCGTAGGACCAGAAACTGCATGTGATTCAACTCCATTTAGGACTGGGAAACAAACGCTAGCTCGCCTTACAAGAAACACACTCTGCTTTTGAGAAAAGAGCACTCTTCTACTCTACTGTGTTTCCTATGGCGTCCAAACAGTGAGCTTGCTCAGAACAAAAGAACTGTGCTTCCTACACACAAGGACCATATGTAGTTCAACTCTGCTTAGGAAACTGACAAGAACAGTAGCTCCTATTCAGTCCAATACACTGTACTTGCTGGGAACAGACGCGAGTGCTATTTGCACTGTGTATGGCATTTGGAGCACAATAGTGACTCTTCTTACCAGAAAACAACTCTTGCTCGTAGGACCAAAAACTGTCTGTGACTCAACTCCATTTAGGACTGGGAAACAAACGTGAGCTCGCCGTACAAGAAACACACTCTGCTTTAGAGAAAAGAGCACTCTTCTACTCTACTGTGTTTCCTACAGGGCCAGAACAGTGAGCTTGCTCAGAACAAAAGAACTGTGCTTCCTACACACACGGGCCATATCTAGTTCAACTCTGCTTAGGAAACTGACAAGAACAGTAGCTCCTCTTCATTCCGATACACTGTACTTGCTGAGAACAGATGCGAGTGCTATTTGCACTGTGTATGGCATTTGGAGCGCAATAGTGACTCTTCTTACCAGAAAACAGCTCTTGCTCGTAGGACCAAAAACTGTCTGTGACTCAACTCCATTTAGGACTGGGAAACAAACGTGAGCTCGCCTTACAAGAAACACACTCTGCTTTAGAGAAAAGAGCACTCTTCTACTCTACTGTGTTTCCTACAGGGCCAGAACAGTGAGCTTGCTCAGAACAAAAGGACTGTGCTTCCTACACACACGGGCCATATCTAGTTCAACTCTGCCTAGGAAACTGACAAGAACAGTAGCTCCTCTTCATTCCGATACACTGTACTTGCTGAGAACAGATGCGAGTGCTATTTGCACTGTGAATGGCAATTGGAGCACAATAGTGACTCGACTTACCAGAAAACAACTCTTGCTCGTAGGACAAAAAACTGCATGGGACTCAACTCCATTTAGGACTGGGAAACAAACTCTAGCTCGCCTAACAAGAAACACACTCTGCTTTTGAGAAAAGAGCAGTATTCTACTCTAATGTGTTTCCTATAGGGCCAGAACATTGAGTTTGCTCAGATAAAAAGAACTGTGCTTCCTACACACACGGGCAATATCTAGTTTAACTCTGATTAGGAAACTGAGAAGAACAGTAGCTCCTCTTCAGTCCAATACACTGTACTTGCTGGGAACAGATGCCAGTGCTATTTGCACTGTGTATGGCAATGGGAGCACAATAGTAACTTTGCTTACCAGAAAACAACTCTTGCTTGTAAGACCAGAAACTGCATGTGATTCAACTCCAATTAGGACTGGGAAACAAATGCTAGTTCACCTTACAAGAAACACTCTCTGCTTTTTAGAAAAGAGCACTCTTCCACTCTACTGTGTTTCCTATGGGGTCCAAACAGTGAGCTTGCTCAGAACAAAAGAACTGGGCTTCCTACACACATCGACCATATCTAGTTCAACTCTGCTTAGGAAACTGACAAGAACAGTAGCTCCTCTTCAGTCCAATACACTGTACTTGCGGGGAAGAGACGCGAGTGCTATTTGCACTGTGTATGGCAATTGGAGCACAATAGTGACTCGTCTTACCAGAAAACAACTCTTGCTCGTAGGACAAAAAACTGCATGTGACTCAACTCCATTTAGGTCTGGGAAACAAACGCTAGCTCACCTTACAAGAAACACACTCTGCTTTTGAGAAAAGAGCACTCTTCTACTCTACTGTGTTTCCTATGGGGTCCGAACAGTGAGCTTTCTCAGAACAAAAGAACTGTGCTTCCTACACACACAGCCATATCTAGTTCAATTCTGCTTAGGAACCTGACAAGAACAGTAGCTCCTCTTCAGTCCAATACACTGTACTGCTGGGAACAGAAGCCAGTGCTCTTTGTCCTGTGTATGGCAATGGCAGCGCAATAGTGACTATTCTTATCATAAAACAACTCTTGCTCGTAGGACCAGAAACTGCATGTGATTCAACTCCATTTAGGACTGGGAAACAAACGCTAGCTCACCTTACAAGAAACACAATCTGCTTTAGAGAAAAGAGCACTCTTCTACTCTACTGTGTTTCCTATAGGGCCAGAACCGTGAGCTTTCTCAGAACAAAAGAACTGTGCTTCCTACACACGGGCCATATCTAGTTCAACTCTGCTTAGGAAACTGACAAGAACAGTAGCTCCTCTTCAGTCCGATACACTGTACTTGCTGGGAACAGACGCGAGTGCTAATTGCACTGTGTATGGCAATGGGAGAGCAATAGTGACTCTTCTTACCAGAAAACAACTCTTGCTCGTAGGACCAGAAACTGCATGTGATTCCACTCCATTTAGGAATGGGAAACAAACGCTAGCTCGCCTTACAAGAAACACACTCTGCTTTTGAGAAAAGAGCACTCTTCTACTCTATGGTGTTTCCTATGGGGTCCAAACAGTGAGCTTGCTCAGAACAAAAGAACTGTGCTTCCTACACACATGGACCATATCTAGTTCAACTCTGCTTAGGAAACTGACAAGAGCAGTAGCTCCTCTTCAGTCCAATACACTGTACTTGCTGGGAACAGACGCGAGTGCTATTTGCACTGTGTATGGCAATGGGAGCACAATAGTGACTCGTCTTACCAGAAAACAACTCTTGCTCGTAGGACAAAAAACTGCATGTGACTCAACTCCATTTAGGTCTGGGAAACAATCGCTAGCTCACCTTACAAGAAACTCACTCTGCTTTTGAGAAAAGAGCACTCTTCTACTCTACTGTGTTTCCTATGGGGTCCGAACAGTGAGCTTTCTCAGAACAAAAGAACTGTGCTTCCTACACACACAGCCATATCTAGTTCAATTCTGCTTAGGAACCTGACAAGAACAGTAGCTCCTCTTCAGTCCAATACACTGTACTGCTGGGAACAGAAGCCAGTGCTCTTTGTCCTGTGTATGGCAATGGCAGCGCAATAGTGACTATTCTTATCATAAAACAACTCTTGCTCGTAGGACCAGAAACTGCATGTGATTCAACTCCATTTAGGACTGGGAAACAAACGCTAGCTCACCTTACAAGAAACACAATCTGCTTTAGAGAAAAGAGCACTCTTCTACTCTACTGTGTTTCCTATAGGGCCAGAACCGTGAGCTTTCTCGAAACAAAAGAACTGTGCTTCCTACACACGGGCCATATCTAGTTCAACTCTGCTTAGGAAACTGACAAGAACAGTAGCTCCTCTTCAGTCCGATACACTGTACTTGCTGGGAACAGACGCGAGTGCTATTTGCACTGTGTATGGCAATGGGAGAGCAATAGTGACTCTTCTTACCAGAAAACAACTCTTGCTCGTAGGACCAGAAACTGCTTGTGATTCAACTCCGTTTAGGACTGGGAAACAAATGCTAGCTTGCCTTACATGAAACACTCTCTGCTTTTGAGAAAAGAGCACTCTTCTACTCTACTGTGTTTCCTATGGGGTCCAAACAGTGAGCTTGCTCAGAACAAAGAACTGTGCTTCCTACACACATGGACCATATCTAGTTCAACTCTGCTTAGGAAACTGACAAGAACAGTAGCTCCTCTTCAGTCCGATACACTGTACTTCCTGGGAACAGACGCGAGTGTTATTTGCACTGTGTATGTCAAAGGGAGCGCAATAGTGAATTTCCTTACCAGAAAACAACTCTTGCTCGTAGGACCAGAAACTGCATGTGATTCAACTCCATTTAGGACTGGGAAAAAAATGATAGCTTGCCTTACAAAAAACACACTCTGCTTTTGAGAAAAGAGCACTTTTCTACTGTACTGTGTTTCCTATGGGGTCCGAACAGTGAGCTTGCTCAGAACAAAAGAACTGTGCTTCCTACACACACGGCCATATCTAGTTCAATTCTGCTTAGGAACCTGACAAGAACAGTAGATCCTCTTCAGTCCAATACACTGTACTTGCTGCGAACAGACGCCAGTGCTATTGTTCCTGTGTGTGGCAATGGCAGCACAATAGTGACTATTTTTACCATAAAACAACTCTTGCTCCTAGGACAGAAACTGCATGTGATTCCACTCCATTTAGGACTGGGAAACAAACGCTATCTCGCCTTACAAGAAACACACTCTGCTTTAGAGAAAAGAGCACTCTTCTACTCTACTGTGTTTCCTATGGGGTCCAAAGCGTGAGCTTGCTCAGAACAAAAGAACTGTGCTTCCTACACACAAGGACCATATGTAGTTCAACTCTGCTTATGAAACTGATAAAAACAGTAGCTCCTATTCAGTCCAATACACTGTACTTGCTGGGAAAAGACGCGAGTGCTATTTGCCCTGGGTATGGCAATGGGAGCCCAATTGTGACTTTCCTTACCAAAAAACAACTCTTGTTCGTAGGACCAGAAACTGCATGTGATTCAACTCCATTTAGGACTGGGAAACAAACGCTAGCTCGCCTTACAAGAAACACACTCTGCTTTTGAGAAAAGAGCACTCTTCTACTCTACTGTGTTTCCTATGGCGTCCAAACAGTGAGCTTGCTCAGAACAAAAGAACTGTGCTTCCTACACACAAGGACCATATGTAGTTCAACTCTGCTTAGGAAACTGACAAGAACAGTAGCTCCTATTCAGTCCAATACACTGTACTTGCTGGGAACAGACGCGAGTGCTATTTGCACTGTGTATGGCATTTGGAGCACAATAGTGACTCTTCTTACCAGAAAACAACTCTTGCTCGTAGGACCAAAAACTGTCTGTGACTCAACTCCATTTAGGACTGGGAAACAAACGTGAGCTCGCCGTACAAGAAACACACTCTGCTTTAGAGAAAAGAGCACTCTTCTACTCTACTGTGTTTCCTACAGGGCCAGAACAGTGAGCTTGCTCAGAACAAAAGAACTGTGCTTCCTACACACACGGGCCATATCTAGTTCAACTCTGCTTAGGAAACTGACAAGAACAGTAGCTCCTCTTCATTCCGATACACTGTACTTGCTGAGAACAGATGCGAGTGCTATTTGCACTGTGTATGGCATTTGGAGCGCAATAGTGACTCTTCTTACCAGAAAACAGCTCTTGCTCGTAGGACCAAAAACTGTCTGTGACTCAACTCCATTTAGGACTGGGAAACAAACGTGAGCTCGCCTTACAAGAAACACACTCTGCTTTAGAGAAAAGAGCACTCTTCTACTCTACTGTGTTTCCTACAGGGCCAGAACAGTGAGCTTGCTCAGAACAAAAGGACTGTGCTTCCTACACACACGGGCCATATCTAGTTCAACTCTGCCTAGGAAACTGACAAGAACAGTAGCTCCTCTTCATTCCGATACACTGTACTTGCTGAGAACAGATGCGAGTGCTATTTGCACTGTGAATGGCAATTGGAGCACAATAGTGACTCGACTTACCAGAAAACAACTCTTGCTCGTAGGACAAAAAACTGCATGGGACTCAACTCCATTTAGGACTGGGAAACAAACTCTAGCTCGCCTAACAAGAAACACACTCTGCTTTTGAGAAAAGAGCAGTATTCTACTCTAATGTGTTTCCTATAGGGCCAGAACATTGAGCTTGCTCAGATAAAAAGAACTGTGCTTCCTACACACACGGGCAATATCTAGTTTAACTCTGATTAGGAAACTGAGAAGAACAGTAGCTCCTCTTCAGTCCAATACACTGTACTTGCTGGGAACAGATGCCAGTGCTATTTGCACTGTGTATGGCAATGGGAGCACAATAGTAACTTTGCTTACCAGAAAACAACTCTTGCTTGTAAGACCAGAAACTGCATGTGATTCAACTCCAATTAGGACTGGGAAACAAATGCTAGTTCGCCTTACAAGAAACACTCTCTGCTTTTTAGAAAAGAGCACTCTTCCACTCTACTGTGTTTCCTATGGGGTCCAAACAGTGAGCTTGCTCAGAACAAAAGAACTGGGCTTCCTACACACATCGACCATATCTAGTTCCACTCTGCTTAGGAAACTGACAAGAACAGTAGCTCCTCTTCAGTCCAATACACTGTACTTGCGGGGAAGAGACGCGAGTGCTATTTGCACTGTGTATGGCAATTGGAGCACAATAGTGACTCGTCTTACCAGAAAACAACTCTTGCTCGTAGGACAAAAAACTGCATGTGACTCAACTCCATTTAGGTCTGGGAAACAAACGCTAGCTCACCTTACAAGAAACACACTCTGCTTTTGAGAAAAGAGCACTCTTCTACTCTACTGTGTTTCCTATGGGGTCCGAACAGTGAGCTTTCTCAGAACAAAAGAACTGTGCTTCCTACACACACAGCCATATCTAGTTCAATTCTGCTTAGGAACCTGACAAGAACAGTAGCTCCTCTTCAGTCCAATACACTGTACTGCTGGGAACAGAAGCCAGTGCTCTTTGTCCTGTGTATGGCAATGGCAGCGCAATAGTGACTATTCTTATCATAAAACAACTCTTGCTCGTAGGACCAGAAACTGCATGTGATTCAACTCCATTTAGGACTGGGAAACAAACGCTAGCTCACCTTACAAGAAACACAATCTGCTTTAGAGAAAAGAGCACTCTTCTACTCTACTGTGTTTCCTATAGGGCCAGAACCGTGAGCTTTCTCAGAACAAAAGAACTGTGCTTCCTACACACGGGCCATATCTAGTTCAACTCTGCTTAGGAAACTGACAAGAACAGTAGCTCCTCTTCAGTCCGATACACTGTACTTGCTGGGAACAGACGCGAGTGCTAATTGCACTGTGTATGGCAATGGGAGAGCAATAGTGACTCTTCTTACCAGAAAACAACTCTTGCTCGTAGGACCAGAAACTGCATGTGATTCCACTCCATTTAGGAATGGGAAATAAACGCTAGCTCGCCTTACAAGAAACACACTCTGCTTTTGAGAAAAGAGCACTCTTCTACTCTATGGTGTTTCCTATGGGGTCCAAACAGTGAGCTTGCTCAGAACAAAAGAACTGTGCTTCCTACACACATGGACCATATCTAGTTCAACTCTGCTTAGGAAACTGACAAGAGCAGTAGCTCCTCTTCAGTCCAATACACTGTACTTGCTGGGAACAGACGCGAGTGCTATTTGCACTGTGTATGGCAATGGGAGCACAATAGTGACTCGTCTTACCAGAAAACAACTCTTGCTCGTAGGACAAAAAACTGCATGTGACTCAACTCCATTTAGGTCTGGGAAACAAACGCTAGCTCACCTTACAAGAAACTCACTCTGCTTTTGAGAAAAGAGCACTCTTCTACTCTACTGTGTTTCCTATGGGGTCCGAACAGTGAGCTTTCTCAGAACAAAAGAACTGTGCTTCCTACACACACAGCCATATCTAGTTCAATTCTGCTTAGGAACCTGACAAGAACAGTAGCTCCTCTTCAGTCCAATACACTGTACTGCTGGGAACAGAAGCCAGTGCTCTTTGTCCTGTGTATGGCAATGGCAGCGCAATAGTGACTATTCTTATCATAAAACAACTCTTGCTCGTAGGACCAGAAACTGCATGTGATTCAACTCCATTTAGGACTGGGAAACAAACGCTAGCTCACCTTACAAGAAACACAATCTGCTTTAGAGAAAAGAGCACTCTTCTACTCTACTGTGTTTCCTATAGGGCCAGAACCGTGAGCTTTCTCAGAACAAAAGAACTGTGCTTCCTACACACGGGCCATATCTAGTTCAACTCTGCTTAGGAAACTGACAAGAACAGTAGCTCCTCTTCAGTCCGATACACTGTACTTGCTGGGAACAGACGCGAGTGCTATTTGCACTGTGTATGGCAATGGGAGAGCAATAGTGACTCTTCTTACCAGAAAACAACTCTTGCTCGTAGGACCAGAAACTGCATGTGATTCAACTCCGTTTAGGACTGGGAAACAAATGCTAGCTTGCCTTACATGAAACACTCTCTGCTTTTGAGAAAAGAGCACTCTTCTACTCTACTGTGTTTCCTATGGGGTCCAAACAGTGAGCTTGCTCAGAACAAAGAACTGTGCTTCCTACACACATGGACCATATCTAGTTCAACTCTGCTTAGGAAACTGACAAGAACAGTAGCTCCTCTTCAGTCCGATACACTGTACTTCCTGGGAACAGACGCGAGTGTTATTTGCACTGTGTATGTCAAAGGGAGCGCAATAGTGAATTTCCTTACCAGAAAACAACTCTTGCTCGTAGGACCAGAAACTGCATGTGATTCAACTCCATTTAGGACTGGGAAAAAAATGATAGCTTGCCTTACAAAAAACACACTCTGCTTTTGAGAAAAGAGCACTTTTCTACTGTACTGTGTTTCCTATGGGGTCCGAACAGTGAGCTTGCTCAGAACAAAAGAACTGTGCTTCCTACACACACGGCCATATCTAGTTCAATTCTGCTTAGGAACCTGACAAGAACAGTAGATCCTCTTCAGTCCAATACACTGTACTTGCTGCGAACAGACGCCAGTGCTATTGTTCCTGTGTGTGGCAATGGCAGCACAATAGTGACTATTTTTACCATAAAACAACTCTTGCTCCTAGGACAGAAACTGCATGTGATTCCACTCCATTTAGGACTGGGAAACAAACGCTAGCTCGCCTTACAAGAAACACACTCTGCTTTAGAGAAAAGAGCACTCTTCTACTCTACTGTGTTTCCTATGGGGTCCAAAGCGTGAGCTTGCTCAGAACAAAAGAACTGTGCTTCCTACACACAAGGACCATATGTAGTTCAACTCTGCTTATGAAACTGATAAAAACAGTAGCTCCTATTCAGTCCAATACACTGTACTTGCTGGGAAAAGACGCGAGTGCTATTTGCCCTGGGTATGGCAATGGGAGCCCAATTGTGACTTTCCTTACCAAAAAACAACTCTTGTTCGTAGGACCAGAAACTGCATGTGATTCAACTCCATTTAGGACTGGGAAACAAACGCTAGCTCGCCTTACAAGAAACACACTCTGCTTTTGAGAAAAGAGCACTCTTCTACTCTACTGTGTTTCCTATGGCGTCCAAACAGTGAGCTTGCTCAGAACAAAAGAACTGTGCTTCCTACACACAAGGACCATATGTAGTTCAACTCTGCTTAGGAAACTGACAAGAACAGTAGCTCCTATTCAGTCCAATACACTGTACTTGCTGGGAACAGACGCGAGTGCTATTTGCACTGTGTATGGCATTTGGAGCACAATAGTGACTCTTCTTACCAGAAAACAACTCTTGCTCGTAGGACCAAAAACTGTCTGTGACTCAACTCCATTTAGGACTGGGAAACAAACGTGAGCTCGCCGTACAAGAAACACACTCTGCTTTAGAGAAAAGAGCACTCTTCTACTCTACTGTGTTTCCTACAGGGCCAGAACAGTGAGCTTGCTCAGAACAAAAGAACTGTGCTTCCTACACACACGGGCCATATCTAGTTCAACTCTGCTTAGGAAACTGACAAGAACAGTAGCTCCTCTTCATTCCGATACACTGTACTTGCTGAGAACAGATGCGAGTGCTATTTGCACTGTGTATGGCATTTGGAGCACAATAGTGACTCTTCTTACCAGAAAACAGCTCTTGCTCGTAGGACCAAAAACTGTCTGTGACTCAACTCCATTTAGGACTGGGAAACAAACGTGAGCTCGCCTTACAAGAAACACACTCTGCTTTAGAGAAAAGAGCACTCTTCTACTCTACTGTGTTTCCTACAGGGCCAGAACAGTGAGCTTGCTCAGAACAAAAGGACTGTGCTTCCTACACACACGGGCCATATCTAGTTCAACTCTGCCTAGGAAACTGACAAGAACAGTAGCTCCTCTTCATTCCGATACACTGTACTTGCTGAGAACAGATGCGAGTGCTATTTGCACTGTGAATGGCAATTGGAGCACAATAGTGACTCGACTTACCAGAAAACAACTCTTGCTCGTAGGACAAATAACTGCATGGGACTCAAATCCATTTAGGACTGGGAAACAAACTCTAGCTCGCCTAACAAGAAACACACTCTGCTTTTGAGAAAAGAGCAGTATTCTACTCTAATGTGTTTCCTATAGGGCCAGAACATTGAGCTTGCTCAGATAAAAAGAACTGTGCTTCCTACACATACGGGCAATATCTAGTTTAACTCTGATTAGGAAACTGAGAAGAACAGTAGCTCCTCTTCAGTCCAATACACTGTACTTGCTGGGAACAGATGCCAGTGCTATTTGCACTGTGTATGGCAATGGGAGCACAATAGTAACTTTGCTTACCAGAAAACAACTCTTGCTTGTAAGACCAGAAACTGCATGTGATTCAACTCCAATTAGGACTGGGAAACAAATGCTAGTTCGCCTTACAAGAAACACTCTCTGCTTTTTAGAAAAGAGCACTCTTCCACTCTACTGTGTTTCCTATGGGGTCCAAACAGTGAGCTTGCTCAGAACAAAAGAACTGGGCTTCCTACACACATCGACCATATCTAGTTCCACTCTGCTTAGGAAACTGACAAGAACAGTAGCTCCTCTTCAGTCCAATACACTGTACTTGCGGGGAAGAGACGCGAGTGCTATTTGCACTGTGTATGGCAATTGGAGCACAATAGTGACTCGTCTTACCAGAAAACAACTCTTGCTCGTAGGACAAAAAACTGCATGTGACTCAACTCCATTTAGGTCTGGGAAACAAACGCTAGCTCACCTTACAAGAAACACACTCTGCTTTTGAGAAAAGAGCACTCTTCTACTCTACTGTGTTTCCTATGGGGTCCGAACAGTGAGCTTTCTCAGAACAAAAGAACTGTGCTTCCTACACACACAGCCATATCTAGTTCAATTCTGCTTAGGAACCTGACAAGAACAGTAGCTCCTCTTCAGTCCAATACACTGTACTGCTGGGAACAGAAGCCAGTGCTCTTTGTCCTGTGTATGGCAATGGCAGCGCAATAGTGACTATTCTTATCATAAAACAACTCTTGCTCGTAGGACCAGAAACTGCATGTGATTCAACTCCATTTAGGACTGGGAAACAAACGCTAGCTCACCTTACAAGAAACACAATCTGCTTTAGAGAAAAGAGCACTCTTCTACTCTACTGTGTTTCCTATAGGGCCAGAACCGTGAGCTTTCTCAGAACAAAAGAACTGTGCTTCCTACACACGGGCCATATCTAGTTCAACTCTGCTTAGCAAACTGACAAGAACAGTAGCTCCTCTTCAGTCCGATACACTGTACTTGCTGGGAACAGACGCGAGTGCTAATTGCACTGTGTATGGCAATGGGAGAGCAATAGTGACTCTTCTTACCAGAAAACAACTCTTGCTCGTAGGACCAGAAACTGCATGTGATTCCACTCCATTTAGGAATGGGAAACAAACGCTAGCTCGCCTTACAAGAAACACACTCTGCTTTTGAGAAAAGAGCACTCTTCTACTCTATGGTGTTTCCTATGGGGTCCAAACAGTGAGCTTGCTCAGAACAAAAGAACTGGGCTTCCTACACACATCGACCATATCTAGTTCAACTCTGCTTAGGAAACTGACAAGAGCAGTAGCTCCTCTTCAGTCCAATACACTGTACTTGCTGGGAACAGACGCGAGTGCTATTTGCACTGTGTATGGCAATGGGAGCGCAATAGTGACTTTCCTTACCAGAAAACAACTCTTGCTCGTAGGACCAGAAACTGCATGTGATTCAACTCCATTTAGGACTGGGAAAAAATGATAGCTTGCCTTACAAAAAACACACTCTGCTTTTGAGAAAAGAGCAATCTTCTACTCTACTGTGTTTCCTATGGGGTCCGAACAGTGAGCTTTCTCAGAACAAAAGAACTGTGCTTCCTACACACACAGCCATATCTAGTTCAATTCTGCTTAGGAACCTGACAAGAACAGTAGCTCCTCTTCAGTCCAATACACTGTACTGCTGGGAACAGAAGCCAGTGCTCTTTGTCCTGTGTATGGCAATGGCAGCGCAATAGTGACTATTCTTATCATAAAACAACTCTTGCTCGTAGTCCCAGAAACTGCATGTGATTCAACTCCATTTAGGACTGGGAAACAAACGCTAGCTCACCTTACAAGAAACACAATCTGCTTTAGAGAAAAGAGCACTCTTCTACTCTACTGTGTTTCCTATAGGGCCAGAACCGTGAGCTTTCTCAGAACAAAAGAACTGTGCTTCCTACACACGGGCCATATCTAGTTCAACTCTGCTTAGGAAACTGACAAGAACAGTAGCTCCTCTTCAGTCCGATACACTGTACTTGCTGGGAACAGACGCGAGTGCTATTTGCACTGTGTATGGCAATGGGAGAGCAATAGTGACTCTTCTTACCAGATAACAACTCTTGCTCGTAGGACCAGAAACTGCATGTGATTCAACTCCGTTTAGGACTGGGAAACAAATGCTAGCTTGCCTTACATGAAACACTCTCTGCTTTTGAGAAAAGAGCACTCTTCTACTCTACTGTGTTTCCTATGGGGTCCAAACAGTGAGCTTGCTCAGAACAAAGAACTGTGCTTCCTACACACATGGACCATATCTAGTTCAACTCTGCTTAGGAAACTGACAAGAACAGTAGCTCCTCTTCAGTCCGATACACTGTACTTCCTGGGAACAGACGCGAGTGTTATTTGCACTGTGTATGTCAAAGGGAGCGCAATAGTGAATTTCCTTACCAGAAAACAACTCTTGCTCGTAGGACCAGAAACTGCATGTGATTCAACTCCATTTAGGACTGGGAAAAAAATGATAGCTTGCCTTACAAAAAACATACTCTGCTTTTGAGAAAAGAGCACTTTTCTACTGTACTGTGTTTCCTATGGGGTCCGAACAGTGAGCTTGCTCAGAACAAAAGAACTGTGCTTCCTACACACACGACCATATCTAGTTCAACTCTGCTTAGGAAACTGACAAGAACAGTAGCTCCTATTCAGTCCAATACACTGTACATGCTGGGAACAGACGCGAGTGCTATTTGCACTGTGTATGGCATTTGGAGCACAATAGTGACTCTTTTTACCAGAAAACAACTCTTGCTCATAGGACCAAAAACTGCATGTGACTCAAATCCATTTAGGACTGGGAAACAAACGCGAGCTTGCCTTACAAGAAACATATTCTGCTTTATAGAAAAGAGCACTCTTCTACTCTACTGTGTTTCCTATAGGGCCAGAGCAGTGAGCTTGCTCAGAACAAAGAACTGTGCTTCCTACACACACGGCCATATCTAGTTCAATTCTGCTTAGGAACCTGACAAGAACAGTAGATCCTCTTCAGTCCAACACACTGTACTTGCTGCGAACAGACGCCAGTGCTATTGTTCCTGTGTGTGGCAATGGCAGCACAATAGTTACTATTTTTACCATAAAACAACTCTTGCTCCTAGGACAGAAACTGCATGTGATTCCACTCCATTTAGGACTGGGAAACAAACGCTAGCTCGCCTTACAAGAAACACACTCTGCTTTAGAGAAAAGAGCACTCTTCTACTCTACTGTGTTTCCTATGGGGTCCAAAGCGTGAGCTTGCTCAGAACAAAAGAACTGTGCTTCCTACACACAAGGACCATATGTAGTTCAACTCTGCTTATGAAACTGATAAAAACAGTAGCTCCTATTCAGTCCAATACACTGTACTTGCTGGGAAAAGACGCGAGTGCTATTTGCCCTGGGTATGGCAATGGGAGCCCAATTGTGACTTTCCTTACCAAAAAACAACTCTTGTTCGTAGGACCAGAAACTGCATGTGATTCAACTCCATTTAGGACTGGGAAACAAACGCTAGCTCGCCTTACAAGAAACACACTCTGCTTTTGAGAAAAGAGCACTCTTCTACTCTACTGTGTTTCCTATGGCGTCCAAACAGTGAGCTTGCTCAGAACAAAAGAACTGTGCTTCCTACACACAAGGACCATATGTAGTTCAACTCTGCTTAGGAAACTGACAAGAACAGTAGCTCCTATTCAGTCCAATACACTGTACTTGCTGGGAACAGACGCGAGTGCTATTTGCACTGTGTATGGCATTTGGAGCACAATAGTGACTCTTCTTACCAGAAAACAACTCTTGCTCGTAGGACCAAAAACTGTCTGTGACTCAACTCCATTTAGGACTGGGAAACAAACGTGAGCTCGCCGTACAAGAAACACACTCTGCTTTAGAGAAAAGAGCACTCTTCTACTCTACTGTGTTTCCTACAGGGCCAGAACAGTGAGCTTGCTCAGAACAAAAGAACTGTGCTTCCTACACACACGGGCCATATCTAGTTCAACTCTGCTTAGGAAACTGACAAGAACAGTAGCTCCTCTTCATTCCGATACACTGTACTTGCTGAGAACAGATGCGAGTGCTATTTGCACTGTGTATGGCATTTGGAGCGCAATAGTGACTCTTCTTACCAGAAAACAGCTCTTGCTCGTAGGACCAAAAACTGTCTGTGACTCAACTCCATTTAGGACTGGGAAACAAACGTGAGCTCGCCTTACAAGAAACACACTCTGCTTTAGAGAAAAGAGCACTCTTCTACTCTACTGTGTTTCCTACAGGGCCAGAACAGTGAGCTTGCTCAGAACAAAAGGACTGTGCTTCCTACACACACGGGCCATATCTAGTTCAACTCTGCCTAGGAAACTGACAAGAACAGTAGCTCCTCTTCATTCCGATACACTGTACTTGCTGAGAACAGATGCGAGTGCTATTTGCACTGTGAATGGCAATTGGAGCACAATAGTGACTCGACTTACCAGAAAACAACTCTTGCTCGTAGGACAAAAAACTGCATGGGACTCAACTCCATTTAGGACTGGGAAACAAACTCTAGCTCGCCTAACAAGAAACACACTCTGCTTTTGAGAAAAGAGCAGTATTCTACTCTAATGTGTTTCCTATAGGGCCAGAACATTGAGCTTGCTCAGATAAAAAGAACTGTGCTTCCTACACACACGGGCAATATCTAGTTTAACTCTGATTAGGAAACTGAGAAGAACAGTAGCTCCTCTTCAGTCCAATACACTGTACTTGCTGGGAACAGATGCCAGTGCTATTTGCACTGTGTATGGCAATGGGAGCACAATAGTAACTTTGCTTACCAGAAAACAACTCTTGCTTGTAAGACCAGAAACTGCATGTGATTCAACTCCAATTAGGACTGGGAAACAAATGCTAGTTCGCCTTACAAGAAACACTCTCTGCTTTTTAGAAAAGAGCACTCTTCTACTCTACTGTGTTTCCTATGGGGTCCGAACAGTGAGCTTTCTCAGAACAAAAGAACTGTGCTTCCTACACACACAGCCATATCTAGTTCAATTCTGCTTAGGAACCTGACAAGAACAGTAGCTCCTCTTCAGTCCAATACACTGTACTGCTGGGAACAGAAGCCAGTGCTCTTTGTCCTGTGTATGGCAATGGCAGCGCAATAGTGACTATTCTTATCATAAAACAACTCTTGCTCGTAGGACCAGAAACTGCATGTGATTCAACTCCATTTAGGACTGGGAAACAAACGCTAGCTCACCTTACAAGAAACACAATCTGCTTTAGAGAAAAGAGCACTCTTCTACTCTACTGTGTTTCCTATAGGGCCAGAACCGTGAGCTTTCTCAGAACA
Source organism: Peromyscus eremicus (assembly GCF_949786415.1). Taxonomy (NCBI): domain Eukaryota; kingdom Metazoa; phylum Chordata; class Mammalia; order Rodentia; family Cricetidae; genus Peromyscus; species Peromyscus eremicus. The sequence goes on along the minus strand of NW_026734324.1, from coordinate 184,842 downwards.
AAAGAACTGTGCTTCCTACACACGGGCCATATCTAGTTCAACTCTGCTTAGGAAACTGACAAGAACAGTAGCTCCTCTTCAGTCCGATACACTGTACTTGCTGGGAACAGACGCGAGTGCTAATTGCACTGTGTATGGCAATGGGAGAGCAATAGTGACTCTTCTTACCAGAAAACAACTCTTGCTCGTAGGACCAGACACTGCATGTGATTCAACTCCGTTTAGGACTGGGAAACAAATGCTAGCTCGCCTTACATGAAACACTCTCTGCTTTTGAGATAAGAGCACTCTTCTACTCTACTGTGTTTCCTATGGGGTGCAAACAGTGAGCTTGCCCAGAACAAAGAACTGTGCTTCCTACACACATGGACCATATCTAGTTCAACTCTGCTTAGGAAACTGACAAGAACAGTAGCTCCTCTTCAGTCCGATACACTGTACTTCCTGGGAACAGACGCGAGTGTTATTTGCACTGTGTATGTCAAAGGGAGCGCAATAGTGAATTTCCTTACCAGAAAACAACTCTTGCTCGTAGGACCAGAAACTGCATGTGATTCAACTCCATTTAGGACTGGGAAAAAAATGATAGCTTGCCTTACAAAAAACATACTCTGCTTTTGAGAAAAGAGCACTTTTCTACTGTACTGTGTTTCCTATGGGGTCCGAACAGTGAGCTTGCTCAGAACAAAAGAACTGTGCTTCCTACACACATCGACCATATCTAGTTCAACTCTGCTTAGGAAACTGACAAGAACAGTAGCTCCTATTCAGTCCAATACACTGTACATGCTGGGAACAGACGCGAGTGCTATTTGCACTGTGTATGGCATTTGGAGCACAATAGTGACTCTTTTTACCAGAAAACAACTCTTGCTCATAGGACCAAAAACTGCATGTGACTCAAATCCATTTAGGACTGGGAAACAAACGCGAGCTTGCCTTACAAGAAACATACTCTGCTTTATAGAAAAGAGCACTCTTCTACTCTACTGTGTTTCCTATAGGGCCAGAACAGTGAGCTTGCTCAGAACAAAAGAACTGTGCTTTCTACACACACGGTCCTTATCTAGTTCAACTCTGCTTAGGAAACTGACAAGAACAGTAGCTCCTCTTCAGTCCAATACACTGTACTTGCTGGGAACAGACGCGATTGCTATTTGCACTGTGTATGGCAATGGGAGTGCAATAGTTACTTTCCTTACCAGAAAACAACTCTTGCTCGTAGGACCAGAAATTGCATGTGATTCAACTCCATTTAGGACTGGGAAACAAACGCTAGCTCGCCTTACAAGAAACACACTCTGCTTTTGAGAAAAGAGCACTCTTCTACTCTACTGTGTTTCCTAGGGGTCCGAAAAGTGATCTTGCTCAGAACAAAAGCACTGTGCTTCCTACACACACGGACATATCTAGTTCAATTCTGCTTAGGAACCTGACAAGAACAGTAGATCCTCTTCAGTCCAATACACTGTACTGCTGGGAACAGAAGCCAGTGCTCTTTGTCCTGTGTATGGCAATGGCAGCGCAATAGTGACTATTCTTATCACAAAACAACTCTTGCTCGTAGTCCCAGAAACTGCATGTGATTCAACTCCATTTAGGACTGGGAAACAAACGCTAGCTCACCTTACAAGAAACACAATCTGCTTTAGAGAAAAGAGCACTCTTCTACTCTACTGTGTTTCCTATAGGGCCAGAACCGTGAGCTTTCTCAGAACAAAAGAACTGTGCTTCCTACACACGGGCCATATCTAGTTCAACTCTGCTTAGGAAACTGACAAGAACAGTAGCTCCTCTTCAGTCCGATACACTGTACTTGCTGGGAACAGACGCGAGTGCTATTTGCACTGTGTATGGCAATGGGAGAGCAATAGTGACTCTTCTTACCAGAAAACAACTCTTGCTCCTAGGACCAGAAACTGCATGTGATTCAACTCCGTTTAGGACTGGGAAACAAATGCTAGCTTGCCTTACATGAAACACTCTCTGCTTTTGAGAAAAGAGCACTCTTCTACTCTACTGTGTTTCCTATGGGGTCCAAACAGTGAGCTTGCTCAGAACAAAGAACTGTGCTTCCTACACACATGGACCATATCTAGTTCAACTCTGCTTAGGAAACTGACAAGAACAGTAGCTCCTCTTCAGTCCGATACACTGTACTTCCTGGGAACAGACGCGAGTGTTATTTGCACTGTGTATGTCAAAGGGAGCGCAATAGTGAATTTCCTTACCAGAAAACAACTCTTGCTCGTAGGACCAGAAACTGCATGTGATTCAACTCCATTTAGGACTGGGAAAAAAATGATAGCTTGCCTTACAAAAAACACACTCTGCTTTTGAGAAAAGAGCACTTTTCTACTGTACTGTGTTTCCTATGTGGTCCGAACAGTGAGCTTGCTCAGAACAAAAGAACTGTGCTTCCTACACACACGGCCATATCTAGTTCAATTCTGCTTAGGAACCTGACAAGAACAGTAGATCCTCTTCAGTCCAATACACTGTACTTGCTGCGAACAGACGCCAGTGCTATTGTTCCTGTGTGTGGCAATGGCAGCACAATAGTGACTATTTTTACCATAAAACAACTCTTGCTCCTAGGACAGAAACTGCATGTGATTCCACTCCATTTAGGACTGGGAAACAAACGCTAGCTCGCCTTACAAGAAACACACTCTGCTTTAGAGAAAAGAGCACTCTTCTACTCTACTGTGTTTCCTATGGGGTCCAAAGCGTGAGCTTGCTCAGAACAAAAGAACTGTGCTTCCTACACACAAGGACCATATGCAGTTCAACTCTGCTTATGAAACTGATAAAAACAGTAGCTCCTATTCAGTCCAATACACTGTACTTGCTGGGAAAAGACGCGAGTGCTATTTGCCCTGGGTATGGCAATGGGAGCCCAATTGTGACTTTCCTTACCAAAAAACAACTCTTGTTCGTAGGACCAGAAACTGCATGTGATTCAACTCCATTTAGGACTGGGAAACAAACGCTAGCTCGCCTTACAAGAAACACACTCTGCTTTTGAGAAAAGAGCACTCTTCTACTCTACTGTGTTTCCTATGGCGTCCAAACAGTGAGCTTGCTCAGAACAAAAGAACTGTGCTTCCTACACACAAGGACCATATGTAGTTCAACTCTGCTTAGGAAACTGACAAGAACAGTAGCTCCTATTCAGTCCAATACACTGTACTTGCTGGGAACAGACGCGAGTGCTATTTGCACTGTGTATGGCATTTGGAGCACAATAGTGACTCTTCTTACCAGAAAACAACTCTTGCTCGTAGGACCAAAAACTGTCTGTGACTCAACTCCATTTAGGACTGGGAAACAAACGTGAGCTCGCCGTACAAGAAACACACTCTGCTTTAGAGAAAAGAGCACTCTTCTACTCTACTGTGTTTCCTACAGGGCCAGAACAGTGAGCTTGCTCAGAACAAAAGAACTGTGCTTCCTACACACACGGGCCATATCTAGTTCAACTCTGCTTAGGAAACTGACAAGAACAGTAGCTCCTCTTCATTCCGATACACTGTACTTGCTGAGAACAGATGCGAGTGCTATTTGCACTGTGTATGGCATTTGGAGCGCAATAGTGACTCTTCTTACCAGAAAACAGCTCTTGCTCGTAGGACCAAAAACTGTCTGTGACTCAACTCCATTTAGGACTGGGAAACAAACGTGAGCTCGCCTTACAAGAAACACACTCTGCTTTAGAGAAAAGAGCACTCTTCTACTCTACTGTGTTTCCTACAGGGCCAGAACAGTGAGCTTGCTCAGAACAAAAGGACTGTGCTTCCTACACACACGGGCCATATCTAGTTCAACTCTGCCTAGGAAACTGACAAGAACAGTAGCTCCTCTTCATTCCGATACACTGTACTTGCTGAGAACAGATGCGAGTGCTATTTGCACTGTGAATGGCAATTGGAGCACAATAGTGACTCGACTTACCAGAAAACAACTCTTGCTCGTAGGACAAAAAACTGCATGGGACTCAACTCCATTTAGGACTGGGAAACAAACTCTAGCTCGCCTAACAAGAAACACACTCTGCTTTTGAGAAAAGAGCAGTATTCTACTCTAATGTGTTTCCTATAGGGCCAGAACATTGAGCTTGCTCAGATAAAAAGAACTGTGCTTCCTACACACACGGGCAATATCTAGTTTAACTCTGATTAGGAAACTGAGAAGAACAGTAGCTCCTCTTCAGTCCAATACACTGTACTTGCTGGGAACAGATGCCAGTGCTATTTGCACTGTGTATGGCAATGGGAGCACAATAGTAACTTTGCTTACCAGAAAACAACTCTTGCTTGTAAGACCAGAAACTGCATGTGATTCAACTCCAATTAGGACTGGGAAACAAATGCTAGTTCGCCTTACAAGAAACACTCTCTGCTTTTTAGAAAAGAGCACTCTTCCACTCTACTGTGTTTCCTATGGGGTCCAAACAGTGAGCTTGCTCAGAACAAAAGAACTGGGCTTCCTACACACATCGACCATATCTAGTTCAACTCTGCTTAGGAAACTGACAAGAACAGTAGCTCCTCTTCAGTCCAATACACTGTACTTGCGGGGAAGAGACGCGAGTGCTATTTGCACTGTGTATGGCAATTGGAGCACAATAGTGACTCGTCTTACCAGAAAACAACTCTTGCTCGTAGGACAAAAAACTGCATGTGACTCAACTCCATTTAGGTCTGGGAAACAAACGCTAGCTCACCTTACAAGAAACACACTCTGCTTTTGAGAAAAGAGCACTCTTCTACTCTACTGTGTTTCCTATGGGGTCCGAACAGTGAGCTTTCTCAGAACAAAAGAACTGTGCTTCCTACACACACAGCCATATCTAGTTCAATTCTGCTTAGGAACCTGACAAGAACAGTAGCTCCTCTTCAGTCCAATACACTGTACTGCTGGGAACAGAAGCCAGTGCTCTTTGTCCTGTGTATGGCAATGGCAGCGCAATAGTGACTATTCTTATCATAAAACAACTCTTGCTCGTAGGACCAGAAACTGCATGTGATTCAACTCCATTTAGGACTGGGAAACAAACGCTAGCTCACCTTACAAGAAACACAATCTGCTTTAGAGAAAAGAGCACTCTTCTACTCTACTGTGTTTCCTATAGGGCCAGAACCGTGAGCTTTCTCAGAACAAAAGAACTGTGCTTCCTACACACGGGCCATATCTAGTTCAACTCTGCTTAGGAAACTGACAAGAACAGTAGCTCCTCTTCAGTCCGATACACTGTACTTGCTGGGAACAGACGCGAGTGCTAATTGCACTGTGTATGGCAATGGGAGAGCAATAGTGACTCTTCTTACCAGAAAACAACTCTTGCTCGTAGGACCAGAAACTGCATGTGATTCAACTCCGTTTAGGACTGGGAAACAAATGCTAGCTCGCCTTACATGAAACACTCTCTGCTTTTGAGATAAGAGCACTCTTCTACTCTACTGTGTTTCCTATGGGGTGCAAACAGTGAGCTTGCCCAGAACAAAGAACTGTGCTTCCTACACACATGGACCATATCTAGTTCAACTCTGCTTAGGAAACTGACAAGAACAGTAGCTCCTCTTCAGTCCGATACACTGTACTTCCTGGGAACAGACGCGAGTGTTATTTGCACTGTGTATGTCAAAGGGAGCGCAATAGTGAATTTCCTTACCAGAAAACAACTCTTGCTCGTAGGACCAGAAACTGCATGTGATTCAACTCCATTTAGGACTGGGAAAAAAATGATAGCTTGCCTTACAAAAAACATACTCTGCTTTTGAGAAAAGAGCACTTTTCTACTGTACTGTGTTTCCTATGGGGTCCGAACAGTGAGCTTGCTCAGAACAAAAGAACTGTGCTTCCTACACACATCGACCATATCTAGTTCAACTCTGCTTAGGAAACTGACAAGAACAGTAGCTCCTATTCAGTCCAATACACTGTACATGCTGGGAACAGACGCGAGTGCTATTTGCACTGTGTATGGCATTTGGAGCACAATAGTGACTCTTTTTACCAGAAAACAACTCTTGCTCATAGGACCAAAAACTGCATGTGACTCAAATCCATTTAGGACTGGGAAACAAACGCGAGCTTGCCTTACAAGAAACATATTCTGCTTTATAGAAAAGAGCACTCTTCTACTCTACTGTGTTTCCTATAGGGCCAGAGCAGTGAGCTTGCTCAGAACAAAAGAACTGTGCTTTCTACACACACGGTCCTTATCTAGTTCAACTCTGCTTAGGAAACTGACAAGAACAGTAGCTCCTCTTCAGTCCGATACACTGTACTTGCTGGGAACAGACGCGATTGCTATTTGCACTGTGTATGGCAATGGGAGTGCAATAGTTACTTTCATTACCAGAAAACAACTCTTGCTCGTAGGACCAGAAATTGCATGTGATTCAACTCCATTTAGGACTGGGAAACAAACGCTAGCTCGCCTTACAAGAAACACACTCTGCTTTTGAGAAAAGAGCACTCTTCTACTCTACTGTGTTTCCTAGGGGTCCGAAAAGTGATCTTGCTCAGAACAAAAGCACTGTGCTTCCTACACACACGGACATATCTAGTTCAATTCTGCTTAGGAACCTGACAAGAACAGTAGATCCTCTTCAGTCCAATACACTGTACTTGCTGGGAACAGACGCCAGTGCTATTTGTCCTGTGTATGGCAATGGCAGCGCAATAGTGACTATTCTTACCATGAAACAACTCTTGCTCGTAGAACCAGAAACTGCATGTGATTCCACTCCATTTAGGAATGGGAAACAAACGCTAGCTCGCCTTACAAGAAACACACTCTGCTTTTGAGAAAAGAGCACTCTTCTACTCTATGGTGTTTCCTATGGGGTCCAAACAGTGAGCTTGCTCAGAACAAAAGAACTGTGCTTCCTACACACATGGACCATATCTAGTTCAACTCTGCTTAGGAAACTGACAAGAGCAGTAGCTCCTCTTCAGTCCAATACACTGTACTTGCTGGGAACAGACGCGAGTGCTATTTGCACTGTGTATGGCAATGGGAGCGCAATAGTGACTTTCCTTACCAGAAAACAACTCTTGCTCGTAGGACCAGAAACTGCATGTGATTCAACTCCGTTTAGGACTGGGAAACAAATGCTAGCTCGCCTTACATGAAACACTCTCTGCTTTTGAGAAAAGAGCACTCTTCTACTCCACTGTGTTTCCTAAGGGGTCCAAACAGTGAGCTTGCTCAGAACAAAGAACTGTGCTTCCTACACAAATGGACCATATCTAGTTCAACTCTGCTTAGGAAACTGACAAGAACAATAGCTCCTCTTCAGTCCGATACACTGTACTTGCTGGGAACATACGTGAGTGCTATTTGCACTGTGTATGGCAAAGGGAGCACAATAGTGACTTTCCTTACCAGAAAACAACTCTTGCTCTTAGGACCAGAAACTGCATGTGATTCAATGCCATTTAGGACTGGGAAACAAATGATAGCTTGCCTTACAAAAAACACACTGTGCTTTTGAGAAAAGAGCACTCTTCTACTCTACTGTGTTTCCTATGGGGTTCGAACAGTGAGCTTGCTCAGAACAAAAGAACTGTGCTTCCTACACACACGGCCATATCTAGTTCAATTATGCTTAGGAACCTGACAAGAACAGTAGATCCTCTTCAGTCCAATACACTGTACTTGCTGCGAACAGACGCCAGTGCTATTGTTCCTGTGTGTGGCAATGGCAGCACAATAGTGACTATTTTTACCATAAAACAACTCTTGCTAGTAGGACAGAAACTGCATGTGATTCCACTCCATTTAGGACTGGGAAACAAACGCTAGCTCGCCTTACAAGAAACACACTCTGCTTTAGGGAAAAGAGCACTCTTCTACTCCACTGTGTTTCCTATGGGGTCCAAAGCGTGAGCTTGCTCAGAACAAAAGAACTGTGCTTCCTACACACAAGGACCATATGTAGTTCAACTCTGCTTATGAAACTGATAAAAACAGTAGCTCCTATTCAGTCCAATACACTGTACTTGCTGGGAAAAGTCGCGAGTGCTATTTGCCCTGTGTATGGCAATGGGAGCCCAATTGTGACTTTCCTTACCAGAAAACAACTCTTGTTCGTAGGACCAGAAACTGCATGTGATTCAACTCCATTTAGGACTGGGAAACAAACGCTAGCTCGCCTTACAAGAAACACACTCTGCTTTTGAGAAAAGAGCACTCTTCTACTCTACTGTGTTTCCTATGGCGTCCAAACAGTGAGCTTGCTCAGAACAAAAGAACTGTGCTTCCTACACACAAGGATCATATGTAGTTCAACTCTGCTTAGGAAACTGACAAGAACAGTAGCTCCTCTTCAGTCCAATACACTGTACTTGCTGGGAACAGACGCGAGTGCTATTTGCACTGTGTATGGCATTTGGAGCGCAATAGTGACTCTTCTTACCAGAAAACAACTCTTGCTCGTAGGACCAAAAACTGTCTGTGACTCAACTCCATTTAGGACTGGGAAACAAACGTGAGCTCGCCGTACAAGAAACACACTCTGCTTTAGAGAAAAGAGCACTCTTCTACTCTACTGTGTTTCCTACAGGGCCAGAACAGTGAGCTTGCTCAGAACAAAAGAACTGTGCTTCCTACACACACGGGCCATATCTAGTTCAACTCTGCTTAGGAAACTGACAAGAACAGTAGCTCCTCTTCAGTCCGATACACTGTACTTGCTGAGAACAGATGCGAGTGCTATTTGCACTGTGTATGGCATTTGGAGCGCAATAGTGACTCTTCTTACCAGAAAACAGCTCTTGCTCGTAGGACCAAAAACTGTCTGCGACTCAACTCCATTTAGGACTGGGAAACAAACGTGAGCTCGCCTTACAAGAAACACACTCTGCTTTAGAGAAAAGAGCACTCTTCTACTCTACTGTGTTTCCTACAGGGCCAGAACAGTGAGCTTGCTCAGAACAAAAGAACTGTGCTTCCTACACACACGGGCCATATCTAGTTCAACTCTGCTTAGGAAACTGACAAGAACAGTAGCTCCTCTTCATTCCGATACACTGTACTTGCTGAGAACAGATGCGAGTGCTATTTGCACTGTGAATGGCAATTGGAGCACAATAGTGACTCGTCTTACCAGAAAACAACTCTTGCTCGTAGGACAAAAAACTGCATGGGACTCAACTCCATTTAGGACTGGGAAACAAACTCTAGCTCGCCTTACAAGAAACACACTCTGCTTTTGAGAAAAGAGCAGTATTCTACTCTAATGTGTTTCCTATAGGGCCAGAACATTGAGCTTGCTCAGAAAAAAAGAACTGTGCTTCCTACACACACGGGCAATATCTAGTTTAACCCTGATTAGGAAACTGAGAAGAACAGTAGCTCCTCTTCAGTCCAATACACTGTACTTGCTGGGAACAGATGCCAGTGCTATTTGCACTGTGTATGGCAATGGGAGCGCAATAGTAACTTTGCTTACCAGAAAACAACTCTTGCTTGTAGGACCAGAAACTGCATGTGATTCAACTCCAATTAGGACTGGGAAACAAACGCTAGTTCGCCTTACAAGAAACACTCTCTGCTTTTTAGAAAAGAGCACTCTTCCACTCTACTGTGTTTCCTATGGGGTCCAAACAGTGAGCTTGCTCAGAACAAAAGAACTGGGCTTCCTACACACATCGACCATATCTAGTTCAACTCTGCTTAGGAAACTGACAAGAACAGTAGCTCCTCTTCAGTCCAATACACTGTACTTGCAGGGAAGAGACGCGAGTGCTATTTGCACTGTGTATGGCAATGGCAGCGCAATAGTGACTATTCTTATCATAAAACAACTCTTGCTCATAGGACCAGAAACTGCATGTGATTCAACTCCATTTAGGACTGGGAAACAAACGCTAGCTCACCTTACAAGAAACACAATCTGCTTTAGAGAAAAGAGCACTCTTCTACTCTACTGTGTTTCCTATAGGGCCAGAACCGTGAGCTTTTTCAGAACAAAAGAACTGTGCTTCCTACACACGGGCCATATCTAGTTCAACTCTGCTTAGGAAACTGACAAGAACAGTAGCTCCTCTTCAGTCCGATACACTGTACTTGCTGGGAACAGACGCGAGTGCTATTTGCACTGAGTATGGCAATGGGAGCGCAATAGTGACTCTTCTTACCAGAAAACAACTCTTGCTCGTAGGACCAGAAACTGCATGTGATTCAACTCCCGTTAGGACTGGGAAACAAATGCTAGCTCGCCTTACATGAAACACTCTCTGCTTTTGAGAAAAGAGCACTCTTCTACTCTACTGTGTTTCCTATGGGGTCCAAACAGTGAGCTTGCTCAGAACAAAGAACTGTGCTTCCTACACACATGGACGATATCTAGTTCAACTCTGCTTAGGAAACTGACAAGAACAGTAGCTCCTCTTCAGTCCGATACACTGTACTTCCTGGGAAGACTCGAGTGTTATTTGCACTGTGTATGTCAAAGAGAGCGCAATAGTGAATTTCCTTACCAGAAAACAACTCTTGCTCGTAGGACCAGAAACTGCATGTGATTCAACTCCATTTAGGACTGGGAAAAAAATGATAGCTTGCCTTACAAAAAACACACTCTGCTTTTGAGAAAAGAGCACTCTTCTACTGTACTGTGTTTCCTATGGGGTCCAAACAGTGAGCTTGCTCAGAAAAAAAGAACTGTGCTTCCTACACACACAGCCATATCTAGTTCAATTCTGCTTAGGAACCTGACAAGAACAGTAGATCCTCTTCAGTCCAATACACTGTACTTGCTGGGAACAGACACCAGTGCTATTTGTCCTGTGTATGGCAATGGCAGCGCAATAGTGACTATTCTTACCATAAAACAACTCTTGCTCGTAGAACCAGAAACTGCATGTGATTCCACTCCATTTAGGACTGGGAAACAAACGCTAGCTCGCCTTACAAGAAACACACTCTGCTTTAGAGAAAAGAGCACTCTTCTACTCTACTGTGTTTCCTATAGGGCCAGAACAGTGAGCTTGCTCAGAACAAAAGAACTGTGCTTCCTATACACGGGCCATATCTAGTTCAACTCTGCTTAGGAAACTGACAAGAACAGTAGCTCCTCTTCAGTCCGATACACTGTACTTGCTGGGAACAGACGCGAGTGCTATTTGCACTGTGTATGGCAATGGGAGCGCAATAGTGACTTTCCTTACCAGAAAACAACTCTTGCTCATAGGACCAGAAACTGCATGTGATTCAACTCCGTTTAGCACTGGGAATCAAATGCTAGCTCGCCTTACATGAAACACTCTCTGGTTTTGAGAAAAGAGCACTCTTCTACTCTACTGTGTTTCCTATGAGGTCCAAACAGTTTGCTTGCTCAGAACAAAGAACTGTGCTTCTTACACACATGGACCATATATAGTTCAACTCTGCTTAGGAAACTGACAAGAACAGTAGATCCTCTTCAGTCCGATACACTGTACTTGCCTGGAACAGACGCGAGTGCTATTTGCACTGTGTATGGCAAAGGGAGCACAATAGTGACTTTCCTTACCAGAAAACAACTCTTGCTCGTAGGACCAGAAACTGCATGTGATTCAACTCCATTTAGGACTGGGAAACAAACGCTAGCTCGCCTTACAAGAAACACACTCTGCTTTAGAGAAAAGAGCACTCTTCTACTCTACTGTGTTTCCTATGGGGTCCAAACAGTGAGCTTGCTCAGAACAAAAGAACTGTGCTTCCTACACACAAGGACCATATGTAGTTCAACTCTGCTTAGGAAACTGACAAGAACAGTAGCTCCTATTCAGTCCAATACACTGTACTTGCTGGGAAAAGACGCGAGTGCTATTTGCCCTGTGTATGGCAATGGGAGCACAATAGTGACTTTCCTTACCAGAAAACAACTCTTGTTCGTAGGACCAGAAACTGCATGTGATTCAACTCCATTTAAGACTAGGAATCAAACGCTAGCTCGCCTGAGAAGAAAGACACTCTGCTTTTGAGAAAAGAGCACTCTTCTACTCTACTGTGTTTTCTATAGGGCTAGAAGAGTGAGCTTGCTCAGAACATAAGAACTGTGCTTTCTACACACACGGTCCTTATCTAGTTCAACTTTGCTTAGGAAACTGACAAGAACAGTAGCTCCTCTTCAGTCCAATACACTGTACTTGCTGGGAACAGACGCTAGTGCTATTTGCACTGTGTATGGCATTTGGAGCGCAATAATGACTCTTCTTACCAGAAAACAACTCTTGCTCGTAGGACCAAAAACTGTCTGTGACTCAACTCCATTTAGGACTGGGAAACAAACGTGAGCGCGCCTTACAAGAAACACACTCTGCTTTAGAAAAAAGAGCACTCTTCTACTCTACTGTGTTTCCTATAGGGCCAGAACAGTGAGCTTGCTCAGAACAAATGAACTGTGCTTCCTAGACTCACGGGCCATATCTAGTTCAACTCTGCTTAGGAAACTGAGAAGAACAGTAGCTCCTCTTCAGTCCAATACACTGTACTTGCTGGGAACAGATGCCAGTGCAATTTGCACTGTGTATGGCAATGGGAGCCCAATAGTGACTTTCCTTACCAGAAAACAACTCTTGCTCGTAGGACCAGAAACTGCATGTGATTCAACTCCATTTAGGACTGGGAAACAAACTCTAGCTCGCCTTACAAGAAACACACTCTGCTTTAGAGAAAAGAGCACTCTTCTACTCTACTGTGTTTCCTTGGCTTCCAAACAGTGAGCTTGCTCAGAACAAAAGTACTGTGCTTCCTACACACAAGGACCATATGTAGTTCAACTCTGCTTAGGAAACTGACAAGAACAGTAGCTCCTATTCAGTCCAATACACTGTACTTGCTGGGAAAAGACGCGAGTTGCTATTTGCACTGTGTATGGCAATGGGAGCGCAATAGTGACTTTCCTTACCAGAAAACAACTCTTGTTCGTAGGACCAAAAACTGCATGTGATTCAACTCCATTTAGGACTGGGAAACAAACGCGAGCTCGCCTTACAAGAAACACACTCTGCTTTTGAGAAAAGAGCTCTCATCTACTCTACTGTGTTTCCTATAGGGCCAGATAAGTGAGCTTGCTCAGAACAAATGAACTGTGCTTCCTACACACACGAGCCATATCTAGTTCAACTCTGCTTAGGAAACTGACAAGAACACTAGCTCCTCTTCAGTCCGATACACTGTACTTGCTGAGAACAGATGCGAGTGCTATTTGCACTGTGAATGGCAATTGGAGCACAATAGTAACTCGTCATACCAGAAAACAACTCTTGCTCATAGGACAAAAAACTGCATGTGACTCAACTCCATTGAGGACTGGGAAACAAACCCGAGCTCGCCTTACAAGAAATACACTCTGCTTTTGAGAAAAGAGCAGTATTCTACTCTAATGTGTTTCCTATAGGGCCAGAACATTGAGCTTGCTCAGAAAAAAAGAACTGTGCTTCCTACACACACGGGCATTATCTAGTTTAACTCTGCTTAGGAAACTGAGAAGAACAGTAGCTCCTCTTCAGTCCAATACACTGTACTTGCTGGGAACAGATGCCAGTGCTATTTGCACTGTGTATGGCAATGGGAGCGCAATAGTAACTTTCTTTACCAGAAAACAACTCTTGCTTGTAGGACCAGAAACTGCATGTGATTCAACTCCATTTAGGACTGGGAAACAAACCCTAGCTCGCCTTACAAGAAACACACTCTGCTTTAGAGAAAAGAGCACTCTTCTACTCTACTGTGTTTCCTATGAGGTCCAAACAGAGAGCTTGCTCACAACAAAAGAACTGTGCTTCCTACACACACGGACCATATGTAGCTCAACTCTGCTTCGAAAACTGACAAGAACAGTAGCTCCTCTTCAGTCGAATACACTGTACTTGCTGGGAACAGACGGGAGTGCTATTTGCACTGTGTATGGCAATGAGAGCGCAATAGTGACTTTCCTTAATAGAAAACAACTCTTGCTCGTAGGACAAAAAACTGCATGTGACTCAACTCCATTTAGGACTGGGAAACAAACTCTAGCTCGCCTTACAAGAAACACACTCCGCTTTTGAGAAAAGAGCAGTATTCTACTCTAATGTGTTTCCTATGGGGTCCAAACAGTGAGCTTGCTCAGAACAAAAGAACTGTGCTTCCTACACACACGGACCATATGTAGTTCAACTCTGCTTAGGAAACTGACAAGAACAGTATCTCCTCTTCAGTCCAATACACTGTAATTTCTGGAAACAGACGCAAGTGCTATTTGCACTGTATATGGCAATGAGAGCGCAATAGTGACTTTCCTTACCAGAAAACAACTCTTGCTCGTAGGACCAGATACTGCATGTGATTCAACGCCATTTAGGACTGGGAAACAAATGCTATCTCTCTTTACAAGAAACAATCTCTGCTTTTTAGAAAAGAGCACTCTTCTACTCTACTGTGTTTCCTATGGGGTCCAAACAGTGAGCTTGCTCAGAACAAAGAACTGTGCTTCCTACACACATGGACCATATCTAGTTCAACTCTGCTTAGGAAACTGATAAGAACAGTAGCTCCTCTTCAGTCCGATACACTGTACTTGCTGGAAACAGACGCGAGTGCTATTTGCACTGTGTATGGCAAAGGGAGCACAATAGTGACTTTCCTCACCAGAAAACAACTCTTGCTCGTAGGACCACACACTCCATGTGATTCAACGCCATTTAGGACTGGGAAACAAATGCTAGCTGCCTTACAAGAAACACACTCTGCTTCTGAGAAAAGAGCACTCTTCTACTCTACTGTGTTTCCTATGGGGTCCAAACAGTGAGCTTGCTCAGAACAAAAGAACTGTGCTTCCTACACACATCGACCATATCTAGTTCAACTCTGCTTAGGAACCTGACAAGAACAGTAGCTCCTCTTCAGTCCAATACACTGTACTGCTGGAAACAGAAGCCAGTGCTCTTTGTCCTGTGTATGGCAATGGCAGCGGAATAGTGACTATTCTTATCATAAAACATCACTTGCTCGTAGCACCAGAAATTGCATGTGATTCAACTCCATTTAGGACTGGGAAATAAACGCTAGCTCACCTTACAAGAAACACAATCTGCTTTAGAGAAAAGAGCACTCTTCTACTCTACTGTGTTTCCTATAGGGCCAGAACAGTGAGCTTGCTCAGAACAAAAGAACTGTGCTTCCTACACACGGGCCATATCTAGTTCAACTCTGCTTAGGAAACTGACAAGAACAGTAGCTCCTCTTCAGTCCGATACACTGTACTTGCTGGGAACAGACGCGAGTGCTATTTGCACTGTGTAAGTCAAAGGGAGCGCAATAGCGACTTTCCTTACCAGAAAACAACTCTTGCTCGTAGGACCAGAAACTGCATGTGATTCAACTCCATTTAGGACTGGGAAACAAACGATAGCTTGCCTTACAAAAAACACACTCTGCTTTTGAGAAAAAAGCACTCTTCTACTCTACTGTGTTTCCTATAGGGCCAGAACAGTGAGCTTGCTCAGAACAAAAGAACTGTGCTTCCTACACACGGGCCATATCTAGTTCAACTCTGCTTAGGAAACTGACAAGAACAGTAGCTCCTCTTCAGTCCGATACACTGTACTTGCTGGGAACAGACGCGAGTGCTATTTGCACTGTGTATGGCAATGGGAGCGCAATAGTGACTTTCCTTACCAGAAAACAACTCTTGCTCATAGGACCAGAAACTGCATGTGATTCAACTCCGTTTAGCACTGGGAATCAAATGCTAGCTCGCCTTACATGAAACACTCTCTGGTTTTGAGAAAAGAGCACTCTTCTACTCTACTGTGTTTCCTATGAGGTCCAAACAGTTTGCTTGCTCAGAACAAAGAACTGTGCTTCTTACACACATGGACCATATATAGTTCAACTCTGCTTAGGAAACTGACAAGAACAGTAGCTCCTCTTCAGTCCGATAGACTGTACTTGCTGGGAACAGACGCGAGTGCTATTTGCACTGAATATGGCAAAGGGAACACAATAGTGACTTTCCTTACCAGAAAACAACTCTTGCTCGTAGGACCAGAAACTGCATGTGATTCAACTCCATTTAGGACTGGGAAACAAACGCTAGCTCGCCTTACAAGAAACACACTCTGCTTTAGAGAAAAGAGCACTCTTCTACTCTACTGTGTTTCCTATGGGGTCCAAACAGTGAGCTTGCTCAGAACAAAAGAACTGTGCTTCCTACACACAACGACCATATGTAGTTCAACTCTGCTTAGGAAACTGACAAGAACAGTAGCTCCTATTCAGTCCAATACTCTGTACTTGCTGGGAAGAGACGCTAGTGCTATTTGCCCTGTGTATGGCAATGGGAGCGCAATAGTGACTTTCCTTACCAGTAAACAACTCTTGTTCGTAGGACCAGAAACTGCATGTGATTCAACTCCATTTAGGACTAGGAAACAAACGCTAGCTCGCCTTAGAAGAAAGACACTCTGCTTTTGAGAAAAGAGCACTCTTCTACTCTACTGTGTTTTCTATAGGGCTAGAACAGTGAGCTTGCTCAGAACATATGAACTGTGCTTTCTACACACACGGTCCTTATCTAGTTCAACTCTGCTTAGGAAACTGACAAGAACAGTGGCTCCTCTTCAGTTCGATACACTGTACTTGCTGGGAACAGACGCGAGTGCTATTTGCACTGTGTATGGCATTTGGAGCGCAATAGTGACTCTTCTTACCAGAAAACATCTCTTGCTCGTAGGACCAAAACCTGTCTGTGACACAACTCCATTTAAGACTGGGAAACAAACGTGAGCTCGCCTTACAAGAAACACACTCTGCTTTAGAGAAAAGAGCACTCTTCTACTCTACTGTGTTTCCTATAGGGCCAGAACAGTGAGCTTGCTCAGAACAAAAGAACTGTGCTTCCTACACACATGGACCATATCTAGTTGAACTCTGCTTAGGAAACTGACAAGAACAGTAGCTCCTCTTCAGTCCGATACACTGTTCTTGCTGAGAACAGACGCGAGTGCTATTTGAAATGTGAATCGCAATTGGAGCACAATAGTGACTCGTCTTACCAGAAAACAACTCTTGCTTATAGGACAAAAAACTGCATGTGACTCAACTCCATTTACGACTATGAAACAAACTCTAGCTCGCCTTAGAAGAAACACACTCTGCTTTTGAGAAAAGAGCACTCTTCTACTCTACTGTGTTTCCTATAGGGCCAGAACAGTGAGCTTGCTCAGAACAAATGAACTGTGCTTCCTAGACTCACGGGCCATATCTAGTTCAACTCTGCTTAGGAAACTGACAAGAACAGTAGCTCCTCTTCAGTCCAATACACTGTACTTGCTGGGAACAGATGCCAGTGCAATTTGCACTGTGTATGGCAATGGGAGCGCAATAGTGACTTTCCTTACCAGAAAACAACTCTTGCTCGTAGGACCAGAACCTGGATGTGATTCAACTCCATTTAGGACTGGGAAACAAACGCTAGCTCGCCTTACAAGAAACACACTCTGCTTTAGAGAAAAGAGCACTCTTCTACTCTACTGTGTTTCCTATGGGGTCCAAACAGTGAGCTTGCTCAGAACAAAAGAACTGTGCTTCCTACACACAACGACCATATGTAGTTCAACTCTGCTTAGGAAACTGACAAGAACAGTAGCTCCTATTCAGTCCAATACTCTGTACTTGCTGGGAAGAGACGCTAGTGCTATTTGCCCTGTGTATGGCAATGGGAGCGCAATAGTGACTTTCCTTACCAGTAAACAACTCTTGTTCGTAGGACCAGAAACTGCATGTGATTCAACTCCATTTAGGACTAGGAAACAAACGCTAGCTCGCCTTAGAAGAAAGACACTCTGCTTTTGAGAAAAGAGCACTCTTCTACTCTACTGTGTTTTCTATAGGGCTAGAACAGTGAGCTTGCTCAGAACATAAGAACTGTGCTTTCTACACACACGGTCCTTATCTAGTTCAACTCTGCTTAGGAAACTGACAAGAACAGTAGCTCCTCTTCAGTTCGATACACTGTACTTGCTGGGAACAGACGCGAGTGCTATTTGCACTGTGTATGGCATTTGGAGCGCAATAGTGACTCTTCTTACCAGAAAACAACTCTTGCTCGTAGGACCAAAACCTGTCTGTGACACAACTCCATTTAAGACTGGGAAACAAACGTGAGCTCGTCTTACAAGAAACACACTCTGCTTTAGAGAAAAGAGCACTCTTCTACTCTACTGTGTTTCCTATAGGGCCAGAACAGTGAGCTTGCTCAGAACAAAAGAACTGTGCTTCCTACACACATGGACCATATCTAGTTCAACTCTGCTTAGGAAACTGACAAGAACAGTAGCTCCTCTTCAGTCTGATACACTGTTCTTGCTGAGAACAGACGCGAGTGCTATTTGAAATGTGAATCGCAATTGGAGCACAATAGTGACTCGTCTTACCAGAAAACAACTCTTGCTTATAGGACAAAAAACTGCATGTGACTCAACTCCATTTACGACTATGAAACAAACTCTAGCTCGCCTTAGAAGAAACACACTCTGCTTTTGAGAAAAGAGCACTCTTCTACTCTACTGTGTTTCCTATAGGGCCAGAACAGTGAGCTTGCTCAGAACAAATGAACTGTGCTTCCTAGACTCACGGGCCATATCTAGTTCAACTCTGCTTAGGAAACTGACAAGAACAGTAGCTCCTCTTCAGTCCAATACACTGTACTTGCTGGGAACAGATGCCAGTGCAATTTGCACTGTGTATGGCAATGGGAGCGCAATAGTGACTTTCCTTACCAGAAAACAACTCTTGCTCGTAGGACCAGAACCTGGATGTGATTCAACTCCATTTAGGACTGGGAAACAAACGCTAGCTCGCATTACAAGAAACACACTCTGCTTTAGAGAAAAGAGCACTCTTCTACTCTACTGTGTTTTCTATAGGGCTAGAACAGTGAGCTTGCTCAGAACATAAGAACTGTGCTTTCTACACACACGGTCCTTATCTAGTTCAACTCTGCTTAGGAAACTGACAAGAACAGTAGCTCCTCTTCAGTTCGATACACTGTACTTGCTGGGAACAGACGCGAGTGCTATTTGCACTGTGTATGGCATTTGGAGCGCAATAGTGACTCTTCTTACCAGAAAACAACTCTTGCTCGTAGGACCAAAACCTGTCTGTGACACAACTCCATTTAAGACTGGGAAACAAACGTGAGCTCGCCTTACAAGAAACACACTCTGCTTTAGAGAAAAGAGCACTCTTCTACTCTACTGTGTTTCCTATAGGGCCAGAACAGTGAGCTTGCTCAGAACAAAAGAACTGTGCTTCCTACACACATGGACCATATCTAGTTCAACTCTGCTTAGGAAACTGACAAGAACAGTAGCTCCTCTTCAGTCCGATACACTGTTCTTGCTGAGAACAGACGCGAGTGCTATTTGAAATGTGAATCGCAATTGGAGCACAATAGTGACTCGTCTTACCAGAAAACAACTCTTGCTTATAGGACAAAAAACTGCATGTGACTCAACTCCATTTACGACTATGAAACAAACTCTAGCTCGCCTTAGAAGAAACACACTCTGCTTTTGAGAAAAGAGCACTCTTCTACTCTACTGTGTTTCCTATAGGGCCAGAACAGTGAGCTTGCTCAGAACAAATGAACTGTGCTTCCTAGACTCACGGGCCATATCTAGTTCAACTCTGCTTAGGAAACTGACAAGAACAGTAGCTCCTCTTCAGTCCAATACACTGTACTTGCTGGGAACAGATGCCAGTGCAATTTGCACTGTGTATGGCAATGGGAGCGCAATAGTGACTTTCCTTACCAGAAAACAACTCTTGCTCGTAGGACCAGAACCTGGATGTGATTCAACTCCATTTAGGACTGGGAAACAAACGCTAGCTCGCCTTACAAGAAACACACTCTGCTTTAGAGAAAAGAGCACTCTTCTACTCTACTGTGTTTCCTATGGGGTCCAAACAGTGAGCTTGCTCAGAACAAAAGAACTGTGCTTCCTACACACAACGACCATATGTAGTTCAACTCTGCTTAGGAAACTGACAAGAACAGTAGCTCCTATTCAGTCCAATACTCTGTACTTGCTGGGAAGAGACGCTAGTGCTATTTGCCCTGTGTATGGCAATGGGAGCGCAATAGTGACTTTCCTTACCAGTAAACAACTCTTGTTCGTAGGACCAGAAACTGCATGTGATTCAACTCCATTTAGGACTAGGAAACAAACGCTAGCTCGCCTTAGAAGAAAGACACTCTGCTTTTGAGAAAAGAGCACTCTTCTACTCTACTGTGTTTTCTATAGGGCTAGAACAGTGAGCTTGCTCAGAACATAAGAACTGTGCTTTCTACACACACGGTCCTTATCTAGTTCAACTCTGCTTAGGAAACTGACAAGAACAGTAGCTCCTCTTCAGTTCGATACACTGTACTTGCTGGGAACAGACGCGAGTGCTATTTGCACTGTGTATGGCATTTGGAGCGCAATAGTGACTCTTCTTACCAGAAAACAACTCTTGCTCGTAGGACCAAAACCTGTCTGTGACACAACTCCATTTAAGACTGGGAAACAAACGTGAGCTCGTCTTACAAGAAACACACTCTGCTTTAGAGAAAAGAGCACTCTTCTACTCTACTGTGTTTCCTATAGGGCCAGAACAGTGAGCTTGCTCAGAACAAAAGAACTGTGCTTCCTACACACATGGACCATATCTAGTTCAACTCTGCTTAGGAAACTGACAAGAACAGTAGCTCCTCTTCAGTCCGATACACTGTTCTTGCTGAGAACAGACGCGAGTGCTATTTGAAATGTGAATCGCAATTGGAGCACAATAGTGACTCGTCTTACCAGAAAACAACTCTTGCTTATAGGACAAAAAACTGCATGTGACTCAACTCCATTTACGACTATGAAACAAACTCTAGCTCGCCTTAGAAGAAACACACTCTGCTTTTGAGAAAAGAGCACTCTTCTACTCTACTGTGTTTCCTATAGGGCCAGAACAGTGAGCTTGCTCAGAACAAATGAACTGTGCTTCCTAGACTCACGGGCCATATCTAGTTCAACTCTGCTTAGGAAACTGACAAGAACAGTAGCTCCTCTTCAGTCCAATACACTGTACTTGCTGGGAACAGATGCCAGTGCAATTTGCACTGTGTATGGCAATGGGAGCGCAATAGTGACTTTCCTTACCAGAAAACAACTCTTGCTCGTAGGACCAGAACCTGGATGTGATTCAACTCCATTTAGGACTGGGAAACAAACGCTAGCTCGCCTTACAAGAAACACACTCTGCTTTAGAGAAAAGAGCACTCTTCTACTCTACTGTGTTTCCTTGGCTTCCAAACAGTGAGCTTGCTCAGAACAAAAGTACTTTGCTTCCTACACACAAGGACCATATGTAGTTCAACTCTGCTTAGGAAACTGACAAGAACAGTAGCTCCTATTCAGTCCAATACACTGTACTTGCTGGGAAAAGACGCGAGTGCTATTTGCACTGTGTATGGCAATGAGAGCGCAATAGTGACTTTCCTTACCAGAAAACAACTCTTGTTCGTAGGACCAGAAACTGCATGTGATTCAACTCCATTTAGCACTAGGAAAAAAACGCAAGCTCGCCTTACAAGAACCACACTCTGCTTTTGAGAAAAGAGCACTCTTCTACTCTACTGTGTTTCCTATAGGGCCAGAACAGTGAGCTTGCTCAGAACATAAGAACTGTGCTTTCTACACACACGGTTCTTATCTAGTTCAACTCTGCTTAGGAAACTGACAAGAACAGTAGCTCCTCTTCAGTCCGATACACTTTACTTGCTGGGAACAGACACGAGTGCTATTTGCACTGTGTATGGCAATGGGAGCGCAATAGTTACTTTCCTTACCAGAAAACAACTCTTGCTCATAGGACCAGAAATTGCATGTGATTCAACTACATTTAGGACTGGGAAACAAACGCTAGCTCGCCTTACAAGAAACACACTCTGCTTTTGAGAAAAGAGCACTCTTCTACTCTACTGTGTTTCCTAGAGGTCAGAAAAGTGATCTTGCTCAGAACAAAAGCACTGTGCTTCCTACACACACGGCCATATCTAGTTCAATTCTGCTTAGGAACCTTACAAGAACAGTAGATCCTCTTCAGTTCAATACACTGTACTTGCTGGGAACAGACGCCAGTGCTATTTGTCCTGTGTATGGCAATGGCAGCGCAATAGTGACTATTCTTACCATAAAACAACTCTTGCTCGTAGGACCAAAAACTGTCTGTGACTCAACTCCATTTAGGACTGGGAAACAAACCCGAGCTCGCCTTACAAGAAACACACTCTGCTTTTGAGAAAAGAGCACTCTTCTACTCTACTGTGTTTCCTATAGGGCCAGATAAGTGAGCTTGCTCAGAACAAAAGAACTGTGCTTCCTACACACACGGGCCATATCTAGTTTAACTCTGCTTAGGAACCTTACAAGAACAGTAGATCCTCTTCAGTTCAATACACTGTACTTGCTGGGATCAGATGCCAGTGCTATTTGTCCTGTGTATGGCAATGGGAGCGCAATAGTAACTTTCCTTACCAGAAAACAACTCTTGCTTGTAGGACCAGAAACTGCATGTGATTCAACTCCATTTAGGACTGGGAAACAAACGCTAGCTCGCCTTACAAGAAACACACTCTGCTTTAGAGAAAAGAGCACTCTTCTACTCTACTGTGTTTCCTATGAGGACCAAACAGAGAGCTTGCTCAGAACAAAAGAACTGTGCTTCCTACACACACGGACCATATGTAGATCAACTCTGCTTAGAAAACTGACAAGAACAGTAGCTCGTCTTCAGTCGAATACACTGTACTTGCTGGGAACAGACGGGAGTGCTATTTGCACTGTGTATGGCAATGAGAACGCAATAGTGACTTTCCTTAATAGAAAACAACTCTTGCTCGTAGGCCAAAAACTGCATGTGACTCAACTCCATTTAGAACTGGGAAACAAACTGTAGCTCGCCTTACAAGAAACACACTCCGCTTTTGAGAAAAGAGCAGTATTCTACTCTAATGTGTTTCCTATGGGGTCCAAACAGTGAGCTTGCTCAGAACAAAGAACTGTGCTTCCTACACACATGGACCATATCTAGCTCAACTCTGCTTATGAAACTGACAAGAACAGCAGCTCCTCTTCAGTCCAATACACTGTAATTGCTGGGAACAGACGCGAGTGCTATTTGCCCTGTGTATGGCAATGACAGCGCAATAGTGACTTTCCTTACCAGAAAACAACTCTTGCTCGTAGGACAAAAAACTGCATGTGACTCAACTCCATTTAGGTCTGGGAAAGAAACGCTAGCTCACCTTACAAGAAACACACTCTGCTTTTGAGAAAAGAGCACTCTTCTACTCTACTGTGTTTCCTATGGGGTCCAAAGAGTGAGCTTGCTCAGAACAAAAGAACTGTGCTTCCTACACACACAGCCATATCTAGTTCAATTCTGCTTAGGAACCTGACAAGAACAGTAGCTCCTCTTCAGTCCAATACACTGTACTGCTGGGAACAGAAGCCAGTGCTCTTTGTCCTGTGTATGGCAATGGCAGCGCAGTAGTGACTATTCTTATCATAAAACAACTCTTGCTCATAGCACCAGAAACTGCATGTGATTCAACTCCATTTAGGACTGGGAAACAAACGCTAGCTCACCTTACAAGAAACACAATCTGCTTTAGAGAAAAGAGCACTCTTCTACTCTACTGTGTTTCCTATAGGGCCAGAACAGTGAGCTTGCTCAGAAAAAAAGAACTGTGCTTCCTACACACGGGCCATATCTAGTTCAACTCTGCTTAGGAAACTGACAAGAACAGTTGCTCCTCTTCAGTCCAATACACTGTACTTGCTGGGAACAGACGCCAGTGCTATTTGCACTGTGTATGGAAATGGGAGTGCAATAGTGACTTTCCTTACCAGAAAACAACTCTTGTTCGTAGGACCAGAAACTGCATGTGATTCAACTCCGTTTAGGACTGGGAAACAAATGCTAGCTCGCCTTACAAGAAACACGCTCTGCTTTAGAGAAAAGAGCACTCTTCTACTCTACTGGGTTTCCTATGGGGTCCAAACAGTGAGCTTGCTCAGAACAAAGGAACTGTGCTTCCTACACACAAGGACCATATGTATTTCAACTCTGCTTAGGAAACTGACAAGAACAGTAGCTCCTATTCAGTCCAATACACTGTACTTGCTGGGAAAAGACGCGAGTGCTATTTGCCCTGTGTATGGCAATGGGAGCGCAAGAGTGACTTTCCTTACCAGAAAGAAACTCTTGTTCATAGGACCAGAAACTGCATGTGATTCAACTCCATTTAGGACTAGGAAACAAACACTAGCTCGCCTTACAAGAAACTCACTCTGCTTTTGAGAAAAGAGCACTCTTCTACTCTACTGTGTTTCCTATAGGGCCAGAACAGTGAGCTTGCTCAGAACATAAGAACTGTGCTTTCTACACACGGTCCTTATCTAGTTCAACTCTGCTTAGGAAACTGACAAGAACAGTTGCTCCTCTTCAGTCCAATACACTGTACTTGCTGGGAACAGACGCCAGTGCTATTTGCACTGTGTATGGAAATGGGAGTGCAATAGTGACTTTCCTTTCCAGAAAACAACTCTTGCTCGTAGGACCAGAAACTGCATGTGATTCAACTCCGTTTAGGACTGGGAAACAAATGCTAGCTCGCCTTACATGAAACACTCTCTGCTTTTGAGAAAAGACCACTCTTCTTCTCTACTGTGTTTCCTAAGGGGTCCAAACAGTGAGCTTGCTCAGAACAAAGAACTGTGCTTCCTACACACATGGACCATATCTAGTTCAACTCTGCTTAGGAAACTGACAAGAACAGTAGCTCCTCGTCAGTCCGATACACTGTACTTGCTGGGAACAGACGCGAGGGCTATTTGGACTGTGTATGGCAAAGGGAGCACAATAGTGACTTTCCTTACCAGAAAACAACTCTTGCTCATAGGACCAGAAACTGCATGTGATTCAACTCCATTTAGGACTGGGAAACAAATGATAGCTTGCCTTACAAAAAACACACTCTGCTTTTGAGAAAAGAGCACTCTTCTACTCTACTGTGTTTCCTTTGGGGTCTGAACAGTGAGCTTGCTCAGAACAAAAGAACTGTGCTTCCTACACACACGGCCATATCTAGTTCAATTCTGCTTAGGAACCTGACAAGAACAGTAGATCCTCTTCAGTCCAATACACTGTACTTGCTGCGAACAGACGCCAGTGCTATTTGTCCTGTGTGTGGCAATGGCAGCACAATAGTGACTATTTTTACCATAAAACAACTCTTGCTCGTAGGACAGAAACTGCATGTGATTCCACTCCATTTAGGACTGGGAAACAAAGGCTAGCTCGCCTTACAAGAAACACACTCTGATTTAGAGAAAAGAGCACTCTTCTACTCTACTGTGTTTCCTATGGGGTCCAAAGAGTGAGCTTGCTCAGAACAAAAGAACTGTGCTTCCTACACACAAGGACCATATGTAGTTCAACTCTGCTTAGGAAACTGACAAGAACAGTAGCTCCTCTTCAGTCTGATACACTGTTCTTGCTGAGAAAAGACGCGAGTGCTATTTGAACTGTGAATTTCAATTGGTGCACAATAGTGACTCGTCATACCAGAAAACAAATCTTTCTCGTAGGACAAAAAACTGCATGTGACTCAACTCCATTTACGACTATGAAACAAACTCTAGCTCGCCTTACAAGAAACACACTCTGCTTTTGAGAAAAGAGCACTCTTCTACTCTACTGTGTTTCCTATATGGCCAGAACAGTGAGCTTGCTCAGAACAAATGAACTGTGCTTCCTAGACACACGGGCCATATCTAGTTCAACTCTGCTTAGGAAACTGACAAGAACAGTAGCTCCTCTTCAGTCCAATAAACTGTACTTGCTGGGAACAGGTGCCAGTGCTATTTGCACTGTGTATGGCATTTGGAGCACAATAGTGACTCTTCTTACCAGAAAACAACTCTTGCTCGTAGGACCAAAAACTGCATGTGACTCAACTCCATTTAGGACTGGGAAACAAACGTGACCTCGCCTTACAAGAAACACACTCTGCTTTAGAGAAAAGAGCACTCTTCTACTCTACTGTGTTTCCTATAGGGCCAGAACAGTGAGCTTGCTCAGAACATAATGACTGTGCTTCCTAAACACACGGGCCATGTCTAGTTCAACTCTGCTTAGGAAACTGACAAGAACAGTAGCTCCTCTTCAGTTTGATACACTGTACTTGCTGGGAACAGACACCAGTGCTATTTGTCCTGTGTATGTCAATGGCAGCGCAATAGTGACTATTCTTACCATAAAAAAACTCTTGCTCGTAGGACCAGAAACTGCATGTGATTCAACTCCATTTAGGACTAGGAAACAAACACTAGCTCGCCTTACAAGAAACACACTGCTTTAGAGAAAAGAGCACTCTTCTACTCTACTGTGTTTCCTATGGGGTCCGAACAGTGAGCTTGCTCAGAACAAAAGAACTGTGCTTCCTACACACATGGATCATATCTAGTTGAAATCTGCTTATGAAACTGAGAAGAACAGCAGCTCCTATTCAGTCCAATAGACTGTACTTGCTGGGAACAGACCCGAGTGCTATTTGCACTGTGTATGGCATTTGGAGCACAATAGTGACTCTTCTTACCAGAAAACAACTCTTGCTCGTAGGACCAAAAACTGCATGTGACTCAACTTCATTTAGGACTGGGAAACAAACGCGAGCTCGCCTTACAAGAAACACACTCTGCTTTTGAGAAAAGAGCACTCTTCTACTCTACTGTGTTTCCTATAGGGCCAGAACAGTGAGCTTGCTCAGAACAAAAGAACTGTGCTTCCTACACACACGGCCATATCTAGGTCAATTCTGCTTAGGAACCTGACCAGAGCAGTAGATCCTCTTCAGTCCAATACACTGTACTTGCTGGGAACAGACGCCAGTGCTATTTGTCCTGTGTATGGCAATGGCAGCGCAATAGTGACTATTCTTACCATAAAACAACTCTTGCTCGTAGGACCACAAACTACATGTGATTCAACTCCATTTAGGACTGGGAAACAAACGCTAGCTCGCCTTACAAGAAACTCACTCTGCTTTTGAGAAAAGAGCACTCTTCTACTCTACTGTGTTTCCTATAGGGTCTAATCAGTGAGCTTGGTCAGAACAAAAGAACTGTGTTCCTGCA
The DNA here is from genome assembly GCF_949786415.1 of Peromyscus eremicus. NCBI lineage: Eukaryota > Metazoa > Chordata > Mammalia > Rodentia > Cricetidae > Peromyscus > Peromyscus eremicus. The sequence continues at coordinate 157,623 of NW_026734324.1, read as the reverse complement.
CACATGGACCATATCTAGTTCAACTCTGCTTAAGAACTGACAAGAACAGTAGCTCCTATTCAGTCCAATACACTGTACTTGCTGGGAACAGACGCGAGTGCTATTTGCAATGTGTATGGCATTTGGAGCGCAATAGTGACTCCTCTTACCAGAAAACAACTCTTGCTCGTAGGACCAAAAACTGTCTGTGACTCAACTCCATTTAGGACTGGGAAACAAACGCGAGCTGGCCTTACAAGAAACACACTATGCTTTAGAGAAAAGAGCACTCATCTACTCTACTGTGTTTCCTGTAGGGCCAGAACAGTGAGCTTGCTCAGAACATAATAACTGTGCTTCCTCCACACACGGGCCATATCTAGTTCAACTCTGCTTAGGAAACTGACAAGAACAGTAGCTCCTCTTCAGTTCAATACACTGTACTTGCTGAGAACAGATGCGAGTGCTATTTGCACTGTGTATGGCAATTGGAGCACAATAGTGACTCGTCTTACCAGAAAACAACTCTTGCTCGTAGGACAAAAAACTGCATGTGACTCAACTCCATTTAAGACTGGGAAAAAAACTCTAGCTCACCTTACAAGAAACACACACTGCTTTTGAGAAAAGAGCACTCTTCTACTCTACTGTGTTTCCTATAGGGCCAGAACAGTGAGCTTGCTCAGAACAAATGAACTGTGCTTCCTAGACACACGGGCCATATCTAGTTCAACTCTGCTTAGGAAACTGACAAGAACAGTAGCTCCTCTTCAGTCCAATACACTGTACTTGCTGGGAACAGACGCATGAGCTATTTGCATTGTGTATGGCATTGGGAGCACAATAGTGACTTTCCTACCAGAAAACAACTCTTGCTCGTAGGACCAGAAACTGCATGTGATTCATCTCCATTTAGGACTGGGAAACAAACGCTAGCTCGCCTTACAAGAAACACACTGCTTTAGAAAAGAGCACTTTTCTACTCTACTGTGTTTCCTATGGGGTCCATACAGTGAGCTTGATCAGAACAAAAGAACTGTGCTTCCTACACACATGGACCATATGTAGTTCAACTCTGCTTAGGAAACTGACAAGAACAGTAGCTCCTCTTCAGTCCAATACACTGTACTTGCTGGGAACAGACACGAGTGCTATTTACACTGTGTATGGCAATGAGAGCGCAATAGTGACTTTCCTTACCAGAAAACAACTCTTGCTCGTAGGACCACAAACTGCATGTGATTCAATGCCAATTAGGCCTGGGAAACAAATGCTAGATCGCCTTACAAGAAACACACTCTGCTTTTGAGAAAAGAGCACTGTTCTCTACTGTGTTTCCTATAGGGCCAAAACAGTAAGCTTGCTCAGAACAAAAGAACTGTGCTTCCTACACACACGGCCATATTTAGTTCAATTCTGCTTAGGAACCTGACAAGGACAGTAGATCCTCTTCAGTCCAATACACTGTACTTGCTGGGAACAGACGCCAGTGCTATTTGTCCTGTGTATGGCAATGGCAGCGCAATAGTGACTATTCTTACCATAAAAAAACTCTTGCTCCTAGGACCAGAAACTTCATGTGATTCAACTCCATTTAGGACTGGGAAACAAACGCTAGCTCTCTTACAAGAAACACACTCTGCTTTAGAGAAAAGAGCACTCTTCTACTCTACTTTGTTTCCTGTAGGGCCAGAACAGTGAGCTTGCTCAGAACATAAGAACTGTGCTTCCTACATACACGGGCCATATCTAGTTCAACTCTGCTTAGGAAACTGAGAAGAACAGTAGGTCCTCTTCAGTCCAATACACTGTACTTGCTGGGAACAGACGCATGTGCTATTTGCACTGTGTATGGCAATGGGAGCGCAATAGTGACTTTCCTTTCCAGAAAAAAACTCTTGCTCGTAGGACCAGAAACTGCATGTGATTCAACTCCATTTAGGACTGGGAAACAAATGCTAGCTCGCCTTACAAGAAACACACTGCTTTAGAGAAAAGAGCACTCTTCTACTCTACTGTGTTTCCTACAGGGCCAGAACAGTGAGCTTGCTCAGAACAAAAGAACTGTGCTTCCCACACAAGAGCCATATCTAGTTCAACTCTGATTAGTAAACTGACAAGAACAGTAGCTCCTATTCAGTCCAATACACTGTACTTGCTGGGAAAAGACGCGAGTGCTATTTGTCTTGTGTATGGCAATGGGAGCGCAATAGTGACTTTCCTTACCAGAAAACAACTCTTATTCGTAGGACCATAAACTGCATGTGATTCAACTCCATTTAGGACTAGGAAACAAACGCTAGCTCGCCTTACAAAAACACACTCTGCTTTTGAGAAAAGAGCACTCTTCTACTCTACAGTGTTTCCTGTAGGGCCAGAACAATGAGCTTGCTCAGGACATAAGAACTGTGCTCTTACACACGGGCCATATCTAGTTCCACTCTGCTTAGGAAACTGACAAGAACAGTAGATCCTCTTCAGTCCGATACACTGTACTTGCTGGGAACAGACGCGAGAGCTATTTGCACTATGTATGGCAAGGGGAGCGCAATAGTAACTTTCCTTACCAGAAATCAACTCTTGCTCTTAGGACCAGAAACTGCATGTGATTCAACTCCATTTAGAACTGGAAAACAAACGCTAGCTCGACTTTCAAGAAACACACTCTGCTTTTGAGAAAAGAGCACTCTTCTACTCTACTGTGTTTCCTATGGGGTCCAAACAGTGAGCTTGCTCAGAACAAAAGAACTGTGTTTCCTACACTCACGGCCATATCTAGTTCAATTCTGCTTAGGAACCTGACAAGAACAGTAGATCCTCTTCAGTCCAGTACACTGTACTTGCTGGGAAAAGACGCGAGTGCTATTTGCCCTGTGTATGGCAATGGAGCACAATAGTGACTTTCCTTAACAGAAAACAACTCTTGTTCGTAGGACCAGAAACTGCATGTGATTCAACTCCATTTAGGACTGGGAAACAAATGCTAGCTTGCCTTACATGAAACACACTCTGCTTTTGAGAAAAGAGCACTCTACTACTCTACTGTGTTTCCTATGGGGTCCAAAGAGTGAGCTTGCTCAGAACAAAAGAACTGTGCTTCCTACACTCACGGCCATATCTAGTTCAACTCTGCTTAGGAAACAAACAAGAACAGTAGCTCCTCTTCAGTCGAATACACTGTACTTGCGGGGAACAAATGTGAGTGCTATTTGCACTGTGTATGGCAATTGGAGCACAATAGTGACTTGTCTTACCAGAAAACAACTCTTGCTCGTAGTACAAAAAACTGCATGTGACTCAATTCCATTTAGGACTAGGAAAGAAACGCTAGCTCGACTTCCAAGAAAAACACTCTGCTTTTGAGAAAAGAGCACTCTTCTACTCTACTGTGTTTCCTATGGGGTCCAAACAGTGAGCTTGTTCAGAACAAAAGAACTGTGCTTCCTACACACACGGACCATATCTAGTTCAACTCTGCTTAGTAAACTGACAAGAACAGCAGCTCCTCTTCAGTCCAATACGCTGTACTTGCTGGGAAAAGACGGGAAGGCTATTTGAACTGTTTATGGCAATGGGAGTGCAATATAGACTTCCCCTACCAGAAAACAACTCTTGCTCTTAGGACCAGAAACTGCATGTGATTCCACTCCATTTAGGAATGGGAAAAAAACGCTAGCTTGCCTTAAAAGAAACACACTCTGCTTTTGAGAAAAAAGCACTCTTCTACTCTACTGTGTTTCCTATGGGGTCCGAAAAGTGAGCTTGCTCAGAACAAAAAAACTGTGCTTCCTACACACACGGCCATATCTAGTTCAAGTCTGCTTAGGAACCTGACAAGAACAGTAGATCCTCTTCAGTCCAATACACTGTACTTGCTGGGAACAGACACCAGTGCTATTTGTCCTGTGTATGGCAATGGCAGCGCAATAGTGACTATTCTTACCATAAAACAACTCTTGCTCGTAGGACCAGAAACTGCATGTGATTCCACTCCATTTAGGACTGGGACACAAACGCTAGCTCGCCTTACATGAAACACACTATGCTTTAGAGAAAAGAGCACTCTTCTACTCTACTGTGTTTCCTATGGGGTCCAAACAGTGAGATTGCTCAGAACAAAAGAACTGTGCTTCCTACACACGAGGACCATATGTAGTTCAACTCTGCTTAGGAAACTGACAAGAACAGTAGCTCCTATTCAGTCCAATACACTGTACTTGCTGGGAAAAGACGCGAGTGCTATTTGCCCTAGTATGGCAATGGGAGCGCAATAGTGACTTTCCTTACCAGAAAACAACTCTTGTTCGTAGGACCAGAAACTGCATGTGATTCAACTCCATTTAGGACTGGGAAACAAACGCTAGCTCGCCTTACAAGAAACACACTCTGCTTTAGAGAAAATAGCACTCTTCTACTCTACTGTGTTTCCTATGGGGTCCGAACAGTGAGCTTGCTCAGAACAAAAGAACTGTGCTTCCTACACACACGGCCATATCTAGTTCAATTCTGCTTAGGAACCTGACCAGAGCAGTAGATCCTCTTCAGTCCAATACACTGTACTTGCTGGGAATAGACGCCAGTGCTATTTGTCCTGTATATGGCAATGGCAGCGCAATAGTGACTATTCTTATCATAAAACAACTCTTGCTCGTAGGACCACAAACTGCATGTGATTCCACTCCATTTAGGACTGGGAAACAAACGCTAGCTCGCCTTACAAGAAACACACTCTGCTTTTGAGAAAAGAGCACTCTTCTACTCTACTGTGTTTCTTATGGGGTCCAAACAGTGATCTTGGTCAGAACAAAAGAACTGTGCTTCCTACACACATGGACCATATCTACTTCAACTCTGCTTAGGAAACTGACAAGAACAGTAGCTCCTATTCAGTCCAATACACTGTACTTGCTGGGAACAGACGCGAGTGCTATTTGCACTGTGTATGGCATTTAGAGCGCAATAGTGACTCTTCTTACCAGAAAACAACTCTTGCTTTTAGGACCAAAAACTGTCTGTGACTCAACTCCATTTAGGACTGGGAAACAAACGCGAGCTGGCCTTACAAGAAACACACTCTGCTTTAGAGAAAAAAGCACTCATATACTCTACTGTGTTTCCTGTAGGGCCAGAACAGTGAGCCTGCTCAAAACATAAGAACTGTGCTTCCTACACACACGGGCCTTATCTAGTTCAACTCTGCTTAGGAAACTGACAAGACATTAGATCCTCTTCAGTCCGATACACTGTACTTGCTGGGAACAGACGCGAGTGCTATTTGCACTGTGTATGGCAATGGGAGCACAATAGTGACTTTCCTTACCAGAAAACAACTCTTGCTCGTAGGACCAGAAACTGCATGTGATTCAACTCCATTTAGGACTCAGAAACAAACGCTAATTCGCCTTACAAGAAACACACTCTGCTTTTGAGAAAAGAGCACTCTTCTACTCTACTGTGTTTCCTATGGGGTCCGAACAGTGAGCTTGCTCAGAACAAAAGAACTGTGCTTCCTACACACACGGCCATATCTAGTTCAATTCTGCTTAGGAACCTGACCAGAGCAGTAGATCCTCCTCAGTCCAATACACTGTACTTGCTGGGAACAGACGCCAGTGCTATTTGTCCTGTGTATGGCAATGGCAGCGCAATAGTGACTATTCTTACCATAAAACAACTCTTGCGCGTAGGACCACAAACTGCATGTGATTCAACTCCATTTAGGACTGGAAAACAAACGCTAGCTCGCCTTACAAGAAACACACTGTGCTTTTGAGAAAAGAGCACTCTTCTACTCTATTGTGTTTCCTATGGGGTCCAAACAGTGATCTTGGTCAGAACAAAAGAACTGTGCTTCCTACACACATGGACCATATCTAGTTCAACTCTGCTTAGGAAACTGACAAGAACAGTAGCTCCTATTCAGTCGGATACACTGTACTTGCTGGGAACAGACGCGAGTGCTATTTGCACTGTGTATGGCATTTAGAGCGCAATAGTGACTCTTCTTACCAGAAAACAACTCTTGCTTTTAGGACCAAAAACTGTCTGTGACTCAACTCCATTTAGGACTGGGAAACAAACGCGAGCTGGCCTTACAAGAAACACACTCTGCTTTAGAGAAAAAAGCACTCATATACTCTACTGTGTTTCCTGTAGGGCCAGAACAGTGAGCTTGCTCAGAACAAAAGAACTGTGCTTCCTACACACACGGGCCATATCTAGTTCAACTCTGCTTAGGAAACTGACAAGAACAGTAGCTCCTCTTCAGTTCGATACACTGTACTTGCTGAGAACAGACGCGAGTGCTATTTGCACTGTGTATGGCAGTGGGAGCGCAATAGTGACTTTCCTTACCAGAAAACAACTCTTGCTCATAGGACCAGAACCTGGATGTGATTCAACTCCATTTAGGACTGGGAAACAAACGCTAGCTCGCATTACAAGAAACACACTCTGCTTTAGAGAAAAGAGCACTCTTCTACTCTACTGTGTTTCCTTGGCTTCCAAACAGTGAGCTTGCTCTGAACAAAAGTACTTTGCTTCCTACACACAAGGACCATATGTAGTTCAACTCTGCTTAGGAAACTGACAAGAACAGTAGCTCCTATTCAGTCCAATACACTGTACTTGCTGGGAAAAGACGCGAGTGCTATTTGCACTGTGTATGGCAATGAGAGCGCAATAGTGACTTTCCTTACCAGAAAACAACTCTTGTTCGTAGGACCAGAAACTGCATGTGATTCAACTCCATTTAGCACTAGGAAAAAAACGCAAGCTCGCCTTACAAGAACCACACTCTGCTTTTGAGAAAAGAGCACTCTTCTACTCTACTGTGTTTCCTATAGGGCCAGAACAGTGAGCTTGCTCAGAACATAAGAACTGTGCTTTCTACACACACGGTTCTTATCTAGTTCAACTCTGCTTAGGAAACTGACAAGAACAGTAGCTCCTCTTCAGTCTGATACACTTTACTTGCTGGGAACAGACACGAGTGCTATTTGCACTGTGTATGGCAATGGGAGCGCAATAGTTTCTTTCCTTACCAGAAAACAACTCTTGCTCATAGGACCAGAAATTGCATGTGATTCAACTACATTTAGGACTGGGAAACAAACGCTAGCTCGCCTTACAAGAAACACACTCTGCTTTTGAGAAAAGAGCACTCTTCTACTCTACTGTGTTTCCTAGAGGTCAGGAAAGTGATCTTGCTCAGAACAAAAGCACTGTGCTTCCTACACACACGGCCATATCTAGTTCAATTCTGCTTAGGAACCTTACAAGAACAGTAGATCCTCTTCAGTTCAATACACTGTACTTGCTGGGAACAGACGCCAGTGCTATTTGTCCTGTGTATGGCAATGGCAGCGCAATAGTGACTATTCTTACCATAAAACAACTCTTGCTCATAGGACCAAAATCTGTCTGTGACTCAACTCCATTTAGGACTGGGAAACAAACCCGAGCTCGCCTTACAAGAAACACACTCTGCTTTTGAGAAAAGAGCACTCTTCTACTCTACTGTGTTTCCTATAGGGCCAGATAAGTGAGATTGCTCAGAACAAAAGAACTGTGCTTCCTACACACACGGGCCATATCTAGTTTAACTCTGCTTAGGAAACTGAGAAGAACAGTAGCTCCTCTTCAGTCCAATACACTGTACTTGCTGGGAACAGATGCCAGTGCTGTTTGCACTGTGTATGGCAATGGGAGCGCAATAGTAACTTTCCTTACCAGAAAACAACTCTTGCTTGTAGGACCAGAAACTGCATGTGATTCAACTCCATTTAGGACTGGGAAACAAATGCTAGCTCGCCTTACAAGAAACACACTCTGCTTTAGAGAAAAGAGCACTCTTCTACTCTACTGTGTTTCCTATGAGGTCCAAACAGAGAGCTTGCTCAGAACAAAAGAACTGTGCTTCCTACACACACGGACCATATGTAGCTCAACTCTGCTTAGAAAACTGACAAGAACAGTAGCTCGTCTTCAGTTGAATACACTGTACTTGCTGGGAACAGACGGGAGTGCTATTTGCACTGTGTATGGCAATGAGAGCGCAATAGTGACTTTCCTTAATAGAAAACAACTCTTGCTCGTAGGCCAAAAACTGCATGTGACTCAACTCCATTTAGAACTGGGAAACAAACTCTAGCTCGCCTTACAAGAAACACACTCCGCTTTTGAGAAAAGAGCAGTATTCTACTCTAATGTGTTTCCTATGGGGTCCAAAGAGTGAGCTTGCTCAGAACAAAGAACTGTGCTTTTTACACACATGGTCCATATCTAGCTCAACTCTGCTTATGAAACTGACAAGAACAGCAGCTCCTCTTCAGTCCAATACACTGTAATTGCTGGGAACAGACGTGAGTGCTATTTGCCCTGTGTATGGCAATGACAGCGCAATAGTGACTTTCCTTACCAGAAAACAACTCTTGCTCGTAGGACAAAAAACTGCATGTGACTCAACTCCATTTAGGTCTGGGAAAGAAACGTTAGCTCACCTTACAAGAAACACACTCTGCTTTTGAGAAAAGAGCACTCTTCTACTCTACTGTGTTTCCTATGGGGTCCAAACAGTGAGCTTGCTCAGAAAAAAAGAACTGTGCTTCCTACAAACACAGCCATATCTAGTTCAATTCTGCTTAGGAACCTGACAAGAACAGTAGCTCCTCTTCAGTCCAATACACTGTACTGCTGGGAACAGAAGCCAGTGCTCTTTGTCCTGTGTATGGCAATGGCAGCGCAGTAGTGACTATTCTTATCATAAAACAACTCTTGCTCATAGCACCAGAAACTGCATGTGATTCAACTCCATTTAGGACTGGGAAACAAACGCTAGCTCACCTTACAAGAAACACAATCTGCTTTAGAGAAAAGAGCACTCTTCTACTCTACTGTGTTTCCTATAGGGCCAGAACAGTGAGCTTGCTCAGAAAAAAAGAACTGTGCTTCCTACACACGGGCCATATCTAGTTCAACTCTGCTTAGGAAACTGACAAGAACTGTTGCTCCTCTTCAGTCCAATACACTGTACTTGCTGGGAACAGACGCCAGTGCTATTTGCACTGTGTATGGAAATGGGAGTGCAATAGTGACTTTCCTTACCAGAAAACAACTCTTGTTCGTAGGACCAGAAACTGCATGTGATTCAACTCCGTTTAGGACTGGGAAACAAATGCTAGCTCGCCTTACAAGAAACACACTCTGCTTTAGAGAAAAGAGCACTCTTCTACTCTACTGTGTTTCCTATGGGGTCCAAACAGTGAGCTTGCTCAGAACAAAGGAACTGTGCTTCCTACACACAAGGACCATATGTATTTCAACTCTGCTTAGGAAACTGACAAGAACAGTAGCTCCTATTCAGTCCAATACACTGTACTTGCTGGGAAAAGACGAGAGTGCTATTTGCCCTGTGTATGGCAATGGGAGCGCAATAGTGACTTTCCTTACCAGAAAACAACTCTTGTTCGTAGTACCAGAAACTGCATGTGATTCAACTCCATTTAGGACTAGGAAACAAACACTAGCTCGCCTTACAAGAAACTCACTCTGCTTTTGAGAAAAGAGCACTCTTCTACTCTACTGTGTTTCCTATAGGGCCAGAACAGTGAGCTTGCTCAGAACATAAGAACTGTGCTTTCTACACACGGTCCTTATCTAGTTCAACTCTGCTTAGGAAACTGACAAGAACAGTTGCTCCTTTTCAGTCCAATACACTGTATTTGCTGGGAACAGACGCCAGTGCTATTTGCACTGTGTATTGCAATGGGAGTGCAATAGTGACTTTCCTTACCAGAAAACAACTCTTGCTCGTAGGACCAGAAACTGCATGTGATTCAACTCCGTTTAGGACTGGGAAACAAATGCTAGCTCGCCTTACATGAAACACTCTCTGCTTTTGAGAAAAGACCACTCTTCTTCTCTACTGTGTTTCCTAAGGGGTCCAAACAGTGAGCTTGCTCAGAACAAAGAACTGTGCTTCCTACACACATGGACCATATCTATTTCATCTCTGCTTAGGAAACTGACAAGAACAGTAGCTTCTCGTCAGTCCGATACACTGTACTTGCTGGGAACAGACGCGAGGGCTATTTGGACTGTGTATGGCAAAGGGAGCACAATAGTGTCTTTCCTTACCAGAGAACAACTCTTGCTCATAGGACCAGAAACTGCATGTGATTCAACTCCATTTAGGACTGGGAAACAAATGATAGCTTGCCTTACAAAAAACACACTCTACTTTTGAGAAAAGAGCACTCTTCTACTCTACTGTGTTTCCTTTGGGGTCCGAACAGTGAGCTTGCTCAGAACAAAAGAACTGTGCTTCCTACACACACGGCCATATCTAGTTCAATTCTGCTTAGGAACCTGACAAGAACAGTAGATCCTCTTCAGTCCAATACACTGTACTTGCTGCGAACAGACGCCAGTGCTATTTGTCCTGTGTGTGGCAATGGCAGCACAATAGTGACTATTTTTACCATAAAACAACTCTTGCTTGTAGGACAGAAACTGCATGTGATTCCACTCCATTTAGGACTGGGAAAGAAAGGCTAGCTCGCCTTACAAGAAACACACTCTGATTTAGAGAAAAGAGCACTCTTCTACTCTAATGTGTTTCCTATGGGGTCCAAAGAGTGAGCTTGCTCAGAACAAAAGAACTGTGCTTCCTACACACAAGGACCATATGTAGTTCAACTCTGCTTAGGAAACTGACAAGAACAGTAGCTCCTCTTCAGTCCGATACACTGTTCTTGCTGAGAACAGACTCGAGTGCTATTTGAACTGTGAATCGCAATTGGTGCACAATAGTGACTCGTCATACCAGAAAACAAATCTTTCTCGTAGGACAAAAAACTGCATGTGACTCAACTCCATTTACGACTATGAAACAAACTCTAGCTCGCCTTACAAGAAACACACTCTGCTTTTGAGAAAAGAGCACTCTTCTACTCTACTGTGTTTCCAATAGGGCCAGAACAGTGAGCTTGCTCAGAACAAATGAACTGTGCTTCCTAGACACACGGGCAATATCTAGTTCAACTCTGCTTAGGAAACTGAGAAGAACAGTAGCTCCTCTTCAGTCCAATAAACTGTACTTGCTGGGAACAGACGCCAGTGCTTTTTGTCCTGTGTATGGCAATGGCAGTGCAATAGTGACTGTTCTTACCATAAAAAAAACTCTTGCCTCTAGGACCAGAAACTTCATGTGATTAAACTACATTTAGGACTGGGAAACAAACGCTAGCTCTCCTTACAAGAAACACACTCTGCGTTAGAAAAAGAGCACTCTTCTACTCTACTGTGTTTCCTATAGTGCCAGAACAGTGAGCTTGCTCAGAACATAAGAACTGTGCTTCCTACACACACGGCCATATCTAGTTCAACTCTGCTTAGGAAACTGAGAAGAACAGTAGGTCCTCTTCAGTCCAATACACTGTACTTGCTGGGAACAGACGCATGTGCTATTTGCACTGTGTATGACAAAGGGAGCTCAATAGTGACTTTCCTTACCAGAAACAACTCTTGCTCGTAGGACCAGAAACTGCATGTGATTCAACTCCATTTAGGACTGGGAAACAAACACTAGCTCGCCTTACAAGAAACACACTGCTTTAGAGAAAAAAGCACTCTTCTACTCTACTGTGTTTCCTACAGGGCCAGAACAGTGAGCTTGCTCAGAACAAAAGAACTGTGCTTCCCACACACGGTCCATATCTAGTTCAACTCTTCTTAGGAAACTGACAAGTACAGTAGATCCTCTTCAGTACAATAGACTGTACTTGCTGGGAACAGACGCCAGTGCTATTTGCACTGTATATGGCAATTGGAGCACAATAGTGACTCGTCTTACCAGAAAACAAATCTTGCTCATAGGACAAATAACTGCATGTGACTCAACTCCATTTAGGACTGGGAAACAAACTCAAGCTGCTTTACAAGAAACACACTCTGCTTTTGAGAAAAGAGCACTCTTTTACTCTACTGTGTTTCCTATAGGGCCAGAACAGTGAGCTTGCTCAGAAAAAAAGAAATGTGCTTCCTAAACACACAGGCCATATCTAGTTCAAATCTTCTTAGGAAACTGACAAGAACAGTAGGTCCTCTTCAGTCCAATACACTGTACTTGCTGCGAAAAGACGGGAGGGCTATTTGCACTGTTTATGGCAATAGGAGTGCAATATTGACTTTCCTTACCAGAAAACAACTCTTGCTCATAGGACTAGAAACTGCATGTGATTCCACTCCATTTAGGAATGGGAAAAAAACGCTAGCTCGCCTTAAAAGAAACACATTCTGCTTTTCAGAAAAGAGCACTCTTCTACTCTACTGTGTTTCCTATGGGGTCCGAATAGTGAGCTTGCTCAGAACAAAAAAACTGTGCTTCCTACACACACGGCCATATCTAGTTCAATTCTGCTTAGGAACCTGACCAGAGCAGTAGATCCTCTTCAGTCCAATACACTGTACTTGCTGGGAACAGACGCCAGTGCTATTTGTCCTGTATGTGGCAATGGCAGCGCAATAGTGGCTATTCTTACCATAAAACAACTCTTGTTCGTAGGACCACAAACTGCATGTGATTCCACTCCATTTAGGACTAGGAAACAAACGCTAGCTCGCCTTACAAGAAACTCACTCTGCTTTTGAGAAGAGAGCACTCTTCTACTCTACTGTGTTTCCTATAGGGCCAGAACAGTGAGCTTGCTCAGAAAAAAGGAACTGTACTTCCTAAACACATGGGCCATATCTAGTTCTACTCTGCTTAGGAAACTCAGAAGAACAGTAGCTCCTCTTCAGTCCAATACACTGTACTTGCTGGGAACAGACGGGAGGGCTATTTGCACTGAGTATGGCAATGGGAGCGCAATAGTGACTTTCCTTACCAGAAAACAACTCTTGCTCGTAGGACCAGAAACTGCATGTGATTCCACTCCATTTAGGACTGGGAAACAAACGCTAGCTCGCCTTACAAGAAACACACTCTCCTTTAGAGAAAAGAGCACTCTTCTACTCTACTGTGTTTCGTATGGGGTCCAAACAGTGAGCTTGTTCAGAACAAAAGAACTATGCTTCCTACACACACGGACCATATCTAGTTCAACTCTGCTTAGTAAACTGACAAGAACAGTAGCTCCTATTCAGTCCAATACACTGTACTTGCTGGGAACAAACCCGAGTGCTATTTGCACTGTGTATGGCATTTGGAGCACAATAGTGTCTCTTCTTACCAGAAAACAACTCTTGCTCGTAGGGCCAAAAACTGCATGTGACTCAACTCCATTTATAACTGGGAAACAACCGCGAGTTCGCCTTACAAGAATCATACTCTGCTTTAGAGAAAAAAGCACTCTTCTACTCTACTGTGTTTCCTATAGGTTCAGAACAGTGAGCTTGCTCAGAAAATAATAACAGTGCGTCCTAAACACACGTGCCATATCTAATTCAACTCTTCTTAGGAAAATGACAAGAACAGTAGCTCCTCTTCATTCCGATACACTGTAATTGCTGGGAACAGACGCGAGTGCTATTTGCACTGTGTATGGCAAAGGGAGCGGAATAGTGACTTTCCGTACCAGAAAACAACGCTTGCTCGTAGGACCAGAAACTGCATGTGATTCAACTCCATTTAGGACTGGGAAACAATGGCTAGCTCGCCTTACAAGAAACACAATCTGCTTTTGAGAAAAGAGCACTCTTCTACACCTCTGTGTTTCCTATAGGGCCAAAACAGTGAACTTGCTCAGAACAAAAGAACTGTGCTTCCTACACACACAGCCATATTTAGTTCAATTCTGCTTATAAATCTGACAAGAACAGTAGATCCTCTTCATTCCAATACACTGTATTTGCTGGGATCAGACGCCAGTGCTATTTGTTCTGTCTATGGCAATGGCAGCGCAATAGTGACTATTCATACAATAAAAAAACTCTTGCTCCTAGGACCAGAAACTGCATGTGATTCAAGTCCATTAGGACTCGGAAACAAACGCTAGCTCTCCTTACAAGAAACACACTCTGCTTTAGAAAAAGATCACTCTTCAACTCTACTGTGTTTCCTATAGGGCCAGAACAGTGAGCTTGCTCATAACAAAAGAACTGTGCTTCCCACACACGGGCCATATCTAGTTCAACTCTGCTTATAAAACTGACAAGAACAGTAGATCCTCTTCAGTCCAATACACTGTACTTGCTGGGAACAGACTCCAGTGCTATTTGAACTGTGTATGGCAATTGGAGCACAATAGTGACTCGTCTTACCAGAAAACAACTCTTGCTCATAGGACAAAAAACTGCATGTGACTCAACTCCATTTAGGACTGGAAAACAAACTCTACCTCACTTTACAAGAAACACACTCTGCTTTTCAGAAAAGAGCACTTTTCTACTCTACTGTGATTCCTATAGGGCCAGAACAATGAGCTGCTCAGAAAAAAAGAACTGTGCTTCCTACCCACACGGGCCATATCTAGTTCAACTCTTCTTAGGAAACTGACAAGAACAGTAGCTCCTCTTCAGTCCAATACACTGTACTTGCTGGGAACAGACAGGAGGGCTATTTGCACTGTGTATGGCAATTGGAGCGCAATAGTGACTTTCCTTACCAGAAAACAACTCTTGCTCCTGGACCATAAACTGCATATGATTCAACTCCATTTAGGACTGGGAAAGAAATGCTAGCTCGACTTACAACAAACACACTGCTTTAGAGAAAAGAGCACTCTTCTACTCTACTGTGTTTCCTATAGGGCCAAAACAGTAAGCTTGCTCAGAACAAAAGAACTGTGCTTCCTACACACATAGCCATATTTAGTTCAATTCTGCTTAGGAACCTGACAAGAACAGTAGATCCTCTTCAGTCCAATACACTGTACTTGCTGGGAACAGACGCCAGTGCTATTTGTCCTGTGTATGGCAATGGCAGCGCAATAGTGACTATTTTTACCACAAAAAAACTCTTGCTCCTAGGACCAGAAACTGCATGTGATTCAACTCCATTTAGGACTGGGAAACAAACGCTCGCTCTCCTTACAAGAAACATACTCTCCTTTAGAAAAAGAGCACTCTTCTACTCTACTGTGTTTCCTATAGGGCCAGAACAGTGAGCTTGCTCAGAACAAAAAAACTGTGCTTCCTACACACACGGGCATATCTAGTTCAAGTCTGCTTAGGAACCTGACAAGAACAGTAGATCCTCTTCAGTCCAATACACTGTACTTGCTGGGAACAGACGCCAGTACTATTTGTCCTGTGTATGGCAATGGCAGTGCAATAGTGTCTCTTCTTACCAGAAAACAACTCTTGCTCATAGGACCAGAAACTGCATGTGATTCCACTCCATTTAGGACTGGGAAACAAACGCTAGCTTGCCTTAAATGAAACACACTCTGCTTTTGAGAAAAGAGCACTCTTCTACTCTACTGTGTTTCCTATAGGGCCAGAACAGAGAGCTTGCTCAGAACAAAAGAACTGTGCTTCCTACACACACGGCCATATCTAGTTCAATTCTGCTTCGGAACCTGACAAGAACAGTAGATCCTCTTCAGTCCAATACACTGTAATTGCTGGGAACAGACGCCAGTGCTGTTTGTCCTGTGTATGGCAATGGCAGCGCAATAGTGACTCTTCTTACCAGAAAACAACTCTTGCTCGTAGGACCAGAAACTGCATGTGATTCAACTCCATTTAGGACTGGGAAACAAAAGCTAGCTCACCTTACAAGAAACACACTCTGCTTTAGAGAAAAGAGCACTCTTCTACTCTACTGTGTTTCCTATAGGGCCAGAACAGTGAGCTTGCTCAGAACAAAAGAACTGTGCTTCCTACACATGGGCCATATCTAGTTCAACTCTGCTTAGGAAACTGACAAGAACAGTAGCTCCTCTTCAGTCCGATACACTGTACTTGCTGGGAACAGAAGCGAGTGCTATTTGCACTGTGTATGGCAATGGGAGCGCAATAGTGACTTTCCTTACCAGAAAACAACTCTTGCTCGTAAGACCAGAAACTTCATGTGATTCAACTCCATTTAGGACGGGGAAACAAATGCTAGCTTGCCTTACATGAAACACACTCTGCTTTTGAGAAAAGAGCACTCTTATACTCTACTGTGTTTCCCCTGGGGTCCGAACAGTGAGCTTGCTCAGAACAAAAGAACTGTGCTTCCTACACACACGGGCCATATCTAGTTCAACTCTGCTTAGGAAACTGACAAGAACAGTAGCTCCTCTTCAGTCCAATACACTGTACTTGCAGGGAACAGACGCCAGTGCTATTTGCACTGTATGGCAATTGGAGCACAATAGTGACTCGTCTTACCAGAAAACAACTCTTGCTCGTAGGACAAAAAACTGCATGTGACTCAACTCCATTTAGGACTGGGAAACAAACGCTAGCTCGCCTTACAAGAAACACACTCTGCTTTTGAGAAAAGAGCACTCTTCTTCTCTACTGTGTTTCCTATAGGGCCAGAACAGTGAGCTTGCTCAGAACAAAAGAACTGTGCTTCCTACACACGGCCATATCTAGTTCAATTCTGCTTAGAAACCTGACAAGGACAGTAGATCCTCTTCAGTCCAGTACACTGTAATTGCTGGGAACAGACACCAGTGCTGTTTGTCCTGTGTATGGCAATGGCAGCGCAATAGTGACTCTTCATACCAGAAAACAACTCTTGCTCGTAGGATCAGAAACTGTATGTGATTCAACACCATTTAGGACTGGGAAACAAAAGCTAGCTCACCTTACAAGAAACACGCTTTGCTTTAGAGAAAAGAGCACTCTTCTACTCTACTGTGTTTCCTAAATGGCCAGAACAGTGAGCTTGCTCAGAAAAAAAGAACTGTACTTCCTACACACACGGGCCATATCTAGTTCAACTTTGCTTAGGAAACTGAGAAGAACAGTAGCTCCTTTTCAGTCCAATACACTGTACTTGCTGGGAACAGACGGGAGGACTATTTGCCCTGTGTATGGCAATGGGAGCGCAATAGTGACTTTCCTTACCAGAAAACAACTCCTGCTCGTAGGACCAGAAACTGCATGTGATTCCACTCCATTTAGGACTGGGAAACAAACGCTAGCTCGCCTTACAAGAAACACATTCTGCTTTAGAGAAAAGAGCACTCATCTACTCTACTGTGTTTCCTATGGGGTCCAAACAGTGAGCTTGCTCAGAACAAAAGAACTGTGCTTCCTACACACGCGGGCCATATCTAGTTCAACTCTGCTTAGGAAACTGACAAGAACAGTAGCTCCTCTTCAGTCCGATACACTGTACTTGCTGGGAACAGACGTGAGAGCTATTTGCACTATGTATGGCAAGGGGAGCACAATACTGACTTTCCTTACCAGAAAACAACTCTTGCTCTTAGGACCAGAAACTGCATGTGATTCAACTCCATTTAGGACTGGGAAACAAACGCTAGCTCGCCTTACAAGAAACACACTCTTCTTTAGAGAAAAGAACACTCTTCTACACTACTGAGTTTCCTATGGTGTCCGAACAGTGAGCTTGCTCAGAACAAAAGAACTGTGCTTCCTACACACGGCCATATCTAGTTCAATTCTGCTTAGGAACCTGACAAGGACAGTAGATCCTCTTCAGTCCAGTACACTGTAATTGCTGGGAACAGACACCAGTGCAGTTTGTCCTGTGTATGGCAATGGCAGCGCAATAGTGACTCTTCATACCAGAAAAGAACTCTTGCTCGTAGGATCAGCAACTGCATGTGATTCAACACCATTTAGGACTGGGAAACAAAAGCTAGCTCACCTTACAAGAAACACGCTTTGCTTTAGAGAAAAGAGCACTCTTCTACTCTACTGTGTTTCCTATAGGGCCAGAATACTGAATTTGCTCAGAACAAAAGAATTATGCTTCCTACACACACGGACCATATCTAGTTCAACTCTGCTTAGGAAACTGACAAGAACAGTAGCTCCTCTTCAGTCCGATACACTGTACTTGCTGGGAACAGACGCGAGTGCTATTTGCACTGTGTATGGCAATGGGAGCGCAATAGTGACTTTCCTTACCAGAAAACAACTCTTGCTCGTAAGACCAGAAACTTCATGTGATTCAACTCCATTTAGGACTGGGAAACAAATGCTAGCTCGCCTTACATGAACACACTCTACTTTTGAGAAAAGAGTACTCTTCTACTCTACTGTGTTTCCTATAGGGCCAGAATAGTGAGCTTGCTCAGAACAAAAGAACTGTGCTTCCTACACATGGGCCATATCTAGTTCAACTCTGCTTAGGAAACTGACAAGAACAGTAGCTCCTCTTCCGTCCAATACACTGTACTTGCGGGGAACAGACGCGAGTGCTATTTGCACTGTGTATGGCAATTGGAGCACAATAGTGACTTGTCTTACCAGGAAACAACTCTTGCTCGCAGGACCAAAAACTGCATGTGACTCAACTCCATTTATGACTGGGATACAAACGCTAGCTCGACTTCCAAGAAACACACTCTGCTTTTGAGAAAAGAGCACTCTTCTACTCTACTGTGTTTCCTATGGGGTCCAAACAGTGAGCTTGCTCAGAACAAAAGAACTGTGCTTCCTACACGCACGGACCATATCTAGTTCAATTGTGCTTAGTAAACTGACAAGAACAGTAGCTCCTATTCAGTCCAATACACTGTACTTGCTGGGAAAAGACGCGAGTGCTGTTTGCCTTGTAAAGGGCAATGGGAGCGCAATAGTGACTTTCCTTACCGGAAAACAATTCTTGGTCATAGGACCAGAAACTGCATGTGATTCAACTCCATTTAGGACAAGGAAACCAACGCTAGCTCGGCTTACAAAAACACACTCTGCTTTTGAGAAAAGAGCACTCTTCTACTCTCCTGTGTTTCCTATGTGTTCCGAAAAGTGAGCTTGCTCAGAACAAAAAAACTGTGCTTCCTACACACACGGCCATATCTAGTTCAAGTCTGCTTAGGAACCTGACAAGAACAGTAGATCCTCTTCAGTTCAATACACTGTACTTGCTGGGAACAGACGCCAGTGCTATTTGTCCTGTGTATGGCAATGGCAGCGCAATAGTTACTCTTCTTACCAGAAAACAAATCTTGCTCGTAGGACCAGAAACTGCATGTGATTCAAATCCATTTAGGACTGGGAAACAAACTCTAGCTCGCTTTACAAGAAACACACTCTGCTTTTGAGAAAAGAGCACTCTTCTACTCTTCTGTGTTTCCTATAGGGCCAGAACAGTGAGTTTGCTCAGAAAAAAAGAACTGTACTTCCTACACACACGGGCCATATCTAGTTCAACTCTGCTTAGGAAACTGAGAAGAACAGTAGCTCCTTTTCAGTCCAATACACTGTACTTGCTGGGAACAGACGGGAGGACTATATGCCCTGTGTATGGCAATGGGAGCACAATAGTGACTTTCCTTACCAGAAAACAACTCCTGCTCGTAGGACCAGAAACTGCATGTGATTCCACTCCATTTAGGACTGGGAAACAAACGCTAGCTCGTCTTACAAGAAACACATTCTGCTTTAGAGAAAAGAGCACTCTTCTACTCTACTGTGTTTCCTATGGGGTCCAAACAGTGAGCTTGCTCAGAACAAAAGAACTGTGCTTCCTACACACGCGGGCCATATCTAGTTCAACTCTGCTTAGGAAACTGACAAGAACAGTAGCTCCTCTTCAGTCCGATACACTGTTCTTGCTGGGAACAGACGTGAGAGCTATTTGCACTATGTATGGCAAGGGGAGCCCAATAGTGACTTTCCTTACCAGAAAACAACTCTTGCTCTTAGGACCAGAAAATGCATGTGATTAAACTCCATTTAGGACTGGGAAACAAACGCTAGCTCGCCTTACAAGAAACACACTCTGCTTTAGAGAAAAGAGCACTCTTCTACACTACTGTGTTTCCTATGGTGTCCGAACAGTGAGCTTGCTCAGAACAAAAGAACTGTGCTTCCTACACACACGGCCATATCTAGTTCAATTCTGCTTAGGAACCTGACAAGAACAGTAGATCCTCTTCAGTCCAATACACTGTACTTGCTGGGAACAGACGCCAGTGCTATTTGTCCTATGTATGGCAATGGCAGCGCAATAGTGACTCTTCTTACCAGAAAACAACTCTTGCTCATAGGACTAGAAACTGCATGTGATTCAACTCCATTTAGGACTGGGAAACAAAAGCTAGCTCGCCTTACAAGAAACACACTCTGCTTTTGAGAAAAGAGCACTCTTCCACTCTACTGTGTTTCCTATAGGGCCAGAAGAGTGAGCTTGCTCAGAAAAAAAGAACTGTGCTTCCTACACACGGGCCATAACTAGTTCAACTCTGCTTAGGAACCTGACAAGAACAGTAGCTCCTCTCAGTCCGATACACTGTACTTGCTGGGAACAGACGTGAGAGCTATTTGCACTATGTATGGCAAGGGGAGCACAATACTGACTTTCCTTACCAGAAAACAACTCTTGCTCTTAGGACCAGAAACTGCATGTGATTCAACTCCATTTAGGACTGGGAAACAAACGCTACCTCGCCTTACAAGAAACACACTCTGCTTTAGAGAAAAGAGCACTCTTCTACACTACTGTGTTTCCTATGGTGTCCGAACAGTGAGCTTGCTCAGAACAAAAGAACTGTGCTTCCTACACACACGGCCATATCTAGTTCAATTCTGCTTAGGAACCTGACAAGAACAGTAGATCCTCTTCAGTCCAATACACTGTACTTGCTGGGAACAGACGCCAGTGCTATTTGTCCTATGTATGGCAATGGCAGCGCAATAGTGACTCTTCTTACCAGAAAACAACTCTTGCTCGTAGGACTAGAAACTGCATGTGATTCAACTCCATTTAGGACTGGGAAACAAACGCTAGCTCGCCTTACAAGAAACACACTCTGCTTTAGAGAAAAGAACACTCTTCTACACTACTGTGTTTCCTATGGTGTCCGAACAGTGAGCTTGCTCAGAACAAAAGAACTGTGCTTCCTACACACGGCCATATCTAGTTCAATTCTGCTTAGGAACCTGACAAGGACAGTAGATTCTCTTCAGTCCAGTACACTTTAATTGCTGGGAACAGACACCAGTGCTATTTGTCCTGTGTATGGCAATGGCAGCGCAATAGTGACTCTTCATACCAGAAAAGAACTCTTGCTCGTAGGATCAGAAACTGCATGTGATTCAACACCATTTAGGACTGGGAAACAAAAGCTAGCTCACCTTACAAGAAACACGCTTTGCTTTAGAGAAAAGAGCACTCTTCTACTCTACTGTGTTTCCTATAGGGCCAGAATACTGAGCTTGCTCAGAACAAAAGAACTGTGCTTCCTACACATGGGCCATATCTAGTTCAACTCTGTTTAGGAAACTGACAAGAACAGTAGCTCCTCTTCAGTCCGATACACTGTTCTTGCTGAGAACAGACGCGAGTGCTATTTGCACCGTGTATGGCAATGGGAGCGCAATAGTGACTTTCCTTACCAGAAAACAACTCTTGCTCGTAATACCAGAAACTTCATGTGATTCAACTCCATTTAGGACTGGGAAACAAATGCTAGCTCGCCTTACATGAAACACACTCTGCTTTTGAGAAAAGAGCACTCTTCTACTCTACTGTGTTTCCTATAGGGCCAGAATAGTGAGCTTGCTCAGAACAAAAGAACTGTGCTTCCTACATATGGGCCATATCTAGTTCAACTCTGCTTAGGAAACTGACAAGAACAGTAGCTCCTCTTCCGTCCAATACACTGTACTTGCGGGGAACAGACGCGAGTGCTATTTGCACTGTGTATGGCAATTGGAGCACAATAGTGACTTGTCTTACCAGGAAACAACTCTTGCTCGTAGGACCAAAAACTGCATGTGACTCAACTCCATTTGTGACTGGGAAACAAATGCTAGCTCGACTTCCAAGAAACACACTCTGCTTTTGAGAAAAGAGCACTCTTCCACTCTACTGTGTTTCCTATAGGGCCAGAAGAGTGAGCTTGCTCAGAACAAAAGAACTGTGCTTCCTACACACGGGCCATAACTAGTTCAACTCTGCTTAGGAACCTGACAAGAACAGTAGCTCATCTTCAGTCCGATACACTGTACTTGCTGGGAATAGACGTGAGAGCTATTTGCACTATGTATGGCAAGGGGAGCACAATACTGACTTTCCTTACCAGAAAACAACTCTTGCTCTTAGGACCAGAAACTGCATGTGATTCAACTCCATTTAGGACTGGGAAACAAACGCTAGCTCGCCTTACAAGAAACACACTCTGCTTTAGAGAAAAGAGCACTCTTCTACACTACTGTGTTTCCTATGGTGTCCGAACAGTGAGCTTGCTCAGAACAAAAGAACTGTGCTTCCTACACACACGGCCATATCTAGTTCAATTCTGCTTAGGAACCTGACAAGAACAGTAGATCCTCTTCAGTCCAATACACTGTACTTGCTGGGAACAGACGCCAGTGCTATTTGTCCTATGTATGGCAATGGCAGCGCAATAGTGACTCTTCTTACCAGAAAACAACTCTTGCTCGTAGGACTAGAAACTGCATGTGATTCAACTCCATTTAGGACTGGGAAACAAACGCTAGCTCGCCTTACAAGAAACACACTCTGCTTTTGAGAAAAGAGCACTCTTCCACTCTACTGTGTTTCCTATAGGGCCAGAAGAGTGAGCTTGCTCAGAACAAAAGAACTGTGCTTCCTACACACGGGCCATAACTAGTTCAACTCTGCTTAGGAACCTGACAAGAACAGTAGCTCCTCTTCAGTCCGATACACTGTACTTGCTGGGAACAGACGTGAGAGCTGTTTGCACTATGTATGGCAAGGGGAGCACAATACTGACTTTCCTTACCAGAAAACAACTCTTGCTCTTAGGACCAGAAACTGCATGTGATTCAACTCCATTTAGGACTGGGAAACAAACGCTAGCTCGCCTTACAAGAAACACACTCTGCTTTAGAGAAAAGAGCACTCTTCTACACTACTGTGTTTCCTATGGTGTCCGAACAGTGAGCTTGCTCAGAACAAAAGAACTGTGCTTCCTACACACACGGCCATATCTAGTTCAATTCTGCTTAGGAACCTGACAAGGACAGTAGATTCTCTTCAGTCCAGTACACTGTAATTGCTGGGAACAGACACCAGTGCTGTTTGTCCTGTGTATGGCAATGGCAGCGCAATAGTGACTCTTCATACCAGAAAAGAACTCTTGCGCGTAGGATCAGAAACTGCATGTGATTCAACACCATTTAGGACTGGGAAACAAAAGCTAGCTCACCTTACAAGAAACACGCTTTGCTTTAGAGAAAAGAGCACTCTTCTACTCTACTGTGTTTCCTATAGGGCCGGAATACTGAGCTTGCTCAGAACAAAATAACTGTGCTTCCTACACATGGGCCATATCTAGTTCAACTCTGTTTTGGAAACTGACAAGAACAGTAGCTCCTCTTCAGTCCGATACACTGTTCTTGCTGAGAACAGACGCGAGTGCTATTTGCACCGTGTATGGCAATGGGAGCGCAATAGTGACTTTCCATACCAGAAAACAACTCTTGCTCGTAAGACCAGAAACTTCATGTGATTCAACTCCATTTAGGACTGGGAAACAAATGCTAGCTCGCCTTACATGAAACACACTCTGCTTTTGAGAAAAGAGCACTCTTCTACTCTACTGTGTTTCCTATAGGGCCAGAATAGTGAGCTTGCTCAGAACAAAAGAACTGTGCTTCCTACACACACGGCCATATCTAGTTCAATTCTGCTTAGGAACCTGACCAGAGCAGTAGATCCTCTTCAGTCCAATACACTGTACTTGCTGGGAATAGACGCCAGTGCTATTTGTCCTGTATATGGCAATGGCAGCGCAATAGTGACTATTCTTATCATAAAACAACTCTTGCTCGTAGGACCACAAACTGCATGTGATTCCACTCCATTTAGGACTGGGAAACAAACGCTAGCTCGCCTTACAAGAAACACACTCTGCTTTTGAGAAAAGAGCACTCTTCTACTCTACTGTGTTTCTTATGGGGTCCAAACAGTGATCTTGGTCAGAACAAAAGAACTGTGCTTCCTACACACATGGACCATATCTACTTCAACTCTGCTTAGGAAACTGACAAGAACAGTAGCTCCTATTCAGTCCAATACACTGTACTTGCTGGGAACAGACGCGAGTGCTATTTGCACTGTGTATGGCATTTAGAGCGCAATAGTGACTCTTCTTACCAGAAAACAACTCTTGCTTTTAGGACCAAAAACTGTCTGTGACTCAACTCCATTTAGGACTGGGAAACAAACGCGAGCTGGCCTTACAAGAAACACACTCTGCTTTAGAGAAAAAAGCACTCATATACTCTACTGTGTTTCCTGTAGGGCCAGAACAGTGAGCCTGCTCAAAACATAAGAACTGTGCTTCCTACACACACGGGCCTTATCTAGTTCAACTCTGCTTAGGAAACTGACAAGACATTAGATCCTCTTCAGTCCGATACACTGTACTTGCTGGGAACAGACGCGAGTGCTATTTGCACTGTGTATGGCAATGGGAGCACAATAGTGACTTTCCTTACCAGAAAAAAACTCTTGCTCGTAGGACCAGAAACTGCATGTGATTCAACTCCATTTAGGACTCAGAAACAAACGCTAATTCGCCTTACAAGAAACACACTCTGCTTTTGAGAAAAGAGCACTCTTCTACTCTACTGTGTTTCCTATGGGGTCCGAACAGTGAGCTTGCTCAGAACAAAAGAACTGTGCTTCCTACACACACGGCCATATCTAGTTCAATTCTGCTTAGGAACCTGACCAGAGCAGTAGATCCTCCTCAGTCCAATACACTGTACTTGCTGGGAACAGACGCCAGTGCTATTTGTCCTGTGTATGGCAATGGCAGCGCAATAGTGACTATTCTTACCATAAAACAACTCTTGCGCGTAGGACCACAAACTGCATGTGATTCAACTCCATTTAGGACTGGAAAACAAACGCTAGCTCGCCTTACAAGAAACACACTGTGCTTTTGAGAAAAGAGCACTCTTCTACTCTATTGTGTTTCCTATGGGGTCCAAACAGTGATCTTGGTCAGAACAAAAGAACTGTGCTTCCTACACACATGGACCATATCTAGTTCAACTCTGCTTAGGAAACTGACAAGAACAGTAGCTCCTATTCAGTCGGATACACTGTACTTGCTGGGAACAGACGCGAGTGCTATTTGCACTGTGTATGGCATTTAGAGCGCAATAGTGACTCTTCTTACCAGAAAACAACTCTTGCTTTTAGGACCAAAAACTGTCTGTGACTCAACTCCATTTAGGACTGGGAAACAAACGCGAGCTGGCCTTACAAGAAACACACTCTGCTTTAGAGAAAAAAGCACTCATATACTCTACTGTGTTTCCTGTAGGGCCAGAACAGTGAGCTTGCTCAGAACAAAAGAACTGTGCTTCCTACACACACGGGCCATATCTAGTTCAACTCTGCTTAGGAAACTGACAAGAACAGTAGCTCCTCTTCAGTTCGATACACTGTACTTGCTGAGAACAGACGCGAGTGCTATTTGCACTGTGTATGGCAGTGGGAGCGCAATAGTGACTTTCCTTACCAGAAAACAACTCTTGCTCATAGGACCAGAACCTGGATGTGATTCAACTCCATTTAGGACTGGGAAACAAACGCTAGCTCGCATTACAAGAAACACACTCTGCTTTAGAGAAAAGAGCACTCTTCTACTCTACTGTGTTTCCTTGGCTTCCAAACAGTGAGCTTGCTCTGAACAAAAGTACTTTGCTTCCTACACACAAGGACCATATGTAGTTCAACTCTGCTTAGGAAACTGACAAGAACAGTAGCTCCTATTCAGTCCAATACACTGTACTTGCTGGGAAAAGACGCGAGTGCTATTTGCACTGTGTATGGCAATGAGAGCGCAATAGTGACTTTCCTTACCAGAAAACAACTCTTGTTCGTAGGACCAGAAACTGCATGTGATTCAACTCCATTTAGCACTAGGAAAAAAACGCAAGCTCGCCTTACAAGAACCACACTCTGCTTTTGAGAAAAGAGCACTCTTCTACTCTACTGTGTTTCCTATAGGGCCAGAACAGTGAGCTTGCTCAGAACATAAGAACTGTGCTTTCTACACACACGGTTCTTATCTAGTTCAACTCTGCTTAGGAAACTGACAAGAACAGTAGCTCCTCTTCAGTCTGATACACTTTACTTGCTGGGAACAGACACGAGTGCTATTTGCACTGTGTATGGCAATGGGAGCGCAATAGTTTCTTTCCTTACCAGAAAACAACTCTTGCTCATAGGACCAGAAATTGCATGTGATTCAACTACATTTAGGACTGGGAAACAAACGCTAGCTCGCCTTACAAGAAACACACTCTGCTTTTGAGAAAAGAGCACTCTTCTACTCTACTGTGTTTCCTAGAAGTCAGGAAAGTGATCTTGCTCAGAACAAAAGCACTGTGCTTCCTACACACACGGCCATATCTAGTTCAATTCTGCTTAGGAACCTTACAAGAACAGTAGATCCTCTTCAGTTCAATACACTGTACTTGCTGGGAACAGACGCCAGTGCTATTTGTCCTGTGTATGGCAATGGCAGCGCAATAGTGACTATTCTTACCATAAAACAACTCTTGCTCATAGGACCAAAATCTGTCTGTGACTCAACTCCATTTAGGACTGGGAAACAAACCCGAGCTCGCCTTACAAGAAACACACTCTGCTTTTGAGAAAAGAGCACTCTTCTACTCTACTGTGTTTCCTATAGGGCCAGATAAGTGAGATTGCTCAGAACAAAAGAACTGTGCTTCCTACACACACGGGCCATATCTAGTTTAACTCTGCTTAGGAAACTGAGAAGAACAGTAGCTCCTCTTCAGTCCAATACACTGTACTTGCTGGGAACAGATGCCAGTGCTGTTTGCACTGTGTATGGCAATGGGAGCGCAATAGTAACTTTCCTTACCAGAAAACAACTCTTGCTTGTAGGACCAGAAACTGCATGTGATTCAACTCCATTTAGGACTGGGAAACAAATGCTAGCTCGCCTTACAAGAAACACACTCTGCTTTAGAGAAAAGAGCACTCTTCTACTCTACTGTGTTTCCTATGAGGTCCAAACAGAGAGCTTGCTCAGAACAAAAGAACTGTGCTTCCTACACACACGGACCATATGTAGCTCAACTCTGCTTAGAAAACTGACAAGAACAGTAGCTCGTCTTCAGTCGAATACACTGTACTTGCTGGGAACAGACGGGAGTGCTATTTGCACTGTGTATGGCAATGAGAGCGCAATAGTGACTTTCCTTAATAGAAAACAACTCTTGCTCGTAGGCCAAAAACTGCATGTGACTCAACTCCATTTAGAACTGGGAAACAAACTCTAGCTCGCCTTACAAGAAACACACTCCGCTTTTGAGAAAAGAGCAGTATTCTACTCTAATGTGTTTCCTATGGGGTCCAAAGAGTGAGCTTGCTCAGAACAAAGAACTGTGCTTTTTACACACATGGTCCATATCTAGCTCAACTCTGCTTATGAAACTGACAAGAACAGCAGCTCCTCTTCAGTCCAATACACTGTAATTGCTGGGAACAGACGTGAGTGCTATTTGCCCTGTGTATGGCAATGACAGCGCAATAGTGACTTTCCTTACCAGAAAACAACTCTTGCTCGTAGGACAAAAAACTGCATGTGACTCAACTCCATTTAGGTCTGGGAAAGAAACGTTAGCTCACCTTACAAGAAACACACTCTGCTTTTGAGAAAAGAGCACTCTTCTACTCTACTGTGTTTCCTATGGGGTCCAAACAGTGAGCTTGCTCAGAAAAAAAGAACTGTGCTTCCTACAAACACAGCCATATCTAGTTCAATTCTGCTTAGGAACCTGACAAGAACAGTAGCTCCTCTTCAGTCCAATACACTGTACTGCTGGGAACAGAAGCCAGTGCTCTTTGTCCTGTGTATGGCAATGGCAGCGCAGT
Organism: Peromyscus eremicus; assembly: GCF_949786415.1. Taxonomy (NCBI): domain Eukaryota; kingdom Metazoa; phylum Chordata; class Mammalia; order Rodentia; family Cricetidae; genus Peromyscus; species Peromyscus eremicus. The sequence goes on along the minus strand of NW_026734324.1, from coordinate 129,650 downwards.
AGTGACTATTCTTATCATAAAACAACTCTTGCTCATAGCACCAGAAACTGCATGTGATTCAACTCCATTTAGGACTGGGAAACAAACGCTAGCTCACCTTACAAGAAACACAATCTGCTTTAGAGAAAAGAGCACTCTTCTACTCTACTGTGTTTCCTATAGGGCCAGAACAGTGAGCTTGCTCAGAAAAAAAGAACTGTGCTTCCTACACACGGGCCATATCTAGTTCAACTCTGCTTAGGAAACTGACAAGAACTGTTGCTCCTCTTCAGTCCAATACACTGTACTTGCTGGGAACAGACGCCAGTGCTATTTGCACTGTGTATGGAAATGGGAGTGCAATAGTGACTTTCCTTACCAGAAAACAACTCTTGTTCGTAGGACCAGAAACTGCATGTGATTCAACTCCGTTTAGGACTGGGAAACAAATGCTAGCTCGCCTTACAAGAAACACACTCTGCTTTAGAGAAAAGAGCACTCTTCTACTCTACTGTGTTTCCTATGGGGTCCAAACAGTGAGCTTGCTCAGAACAAAGGAACTGTGCTTCCTACACACAAGGACCATATGTATTTCAACTCTGCTTAGGAAACTGACAAGAACAGTAGCTCCTATTCAGTCCAATACACTGTACTTGCTGGGAAAAGACGAGAGTGCTATTTGCCCTGTGTATGGCAATGGGAGCGCAATAGTGACTTTCCTTACCAGAAAACAACTCTTGTTCGTAGTACCAGAAACTGCATGTGATTCAACTCCATTTAGGACTAGGAAACAAACACTAGGTCGCCTTACAAGAAACTCACTCTGCTTTTGAGAAAAGAGCACTCTTCTACTCTACTGTGTTTCCTATAGGGCCAGAACAGTGAGCTTGCTCAGAACATAAGAACTGTGCTTTCTACACACGGTCCTTATCTAGTTCAACTCTGCTTAGGAAACTGACAAGAACAGTTGCTCCTTTTCAGTCCAATACACTGTATTTGCTGGGAACAGACGCCAGTGCTATTTGCACTGTGTATTGCAATGGGAGTGCAATAGTGACTTTCCTTACCAGAAAACAACTCTTGCTCGTAGGACCAGAAACTGCATGTGATTCAACTCCGTTTAGGACTGGGAAACAAATGCTAGCTCGCCTTACATGAAACACTCTCTGCTTTTGAGAAAAGACCACTCTTCTTCTCTACTGTGTTTCCTAAGGGGTCCAAACAGTGAGCTTGCTCAGAACAAAGAACTGTGCTTCCTACACACATGGACCATATCTATTTCATCTCTGCTTAGGAAACTGACAAGAACAGTAGCTTCTCGTCAGTCCGATACACTGTACTTGCTGGGAACAGACGCGAGGGCTATTTGGACTGTGTATGGCAAAGGGAGCACAATAGTGTCTTTCCTTACCAGAGAACAACTCTTGCTCATAGGACCAGAAACTGCATGTGATTCAACTCCATTTAGGACTGGGAAACAAATGATAGCTTGCCTTACAAAAAACACACTCTACTTTTGAGAAAAGAGCACTCTTCTACTCTACTGTGTTTCCTTTGGGGTCCGAACAGTGAGCTTGCTCAGAACAAAAGAACTGTGCTTCCTACACACACGGCCATATCTAGTTCAATTCTGCTTAGGAACCTGACAAGAACAGTAGATCCTCTTCAGTCCAATACACTGTACTTGCTGCGAACAGACGCCAGTGCTATTTGTCCTGTGTGTGGCAATGGCAGCACAATAGTGACTATTTTTACCATAAAACAACTCTTGCTTGTAGGACAGAAACTGCATGTGATTCCACTCCATTTAGGACTGGGAAAGAAAGGCTAGCTCGCCTTACAAGAAACACACTCTGATTTAGAGAAAAGAGCACTCTTCTACTCTAATGTGTTTCCTATGGGGTCCAAAGAGTGAGCTTGCTCAGAACAAAAGAACTGTGCTTCCTACACACAAGGACCATATGTAGTTCAACTCTGCTTAGGAAACTGACAAGAACAGTAGCTCCTCTTCAGTCCGATACACTGTTCTTGCTGAGAACAGACTCGAGTGCTATTTGAACTGTGAATCGCAATTGGTGCACAATAGTGACTCGTCATACCAGAAAACAAATCTTTCTCGTAGGACAAAAAACTGCATGTGACTCAACTCCATTTACGACTATGAAACAAACTCTAGCTCGCCTTACAAGAAACACACTCTGCTTTTGAGAAAAGAGCACTCTTCTACTCTACTGTGTTTCCAATAGGGCCAGAACAGTGAGCTTGCTCAGAACAAATGAACTGTGCTTCCTAGACACACGGGCAATATCTAGTTCAACTCTGCTTAGGAAACTGAGAAGAACAGTAGCTCCTCTTCAGTCCAATAAACTGTACTTGCTGGGAACAGACGCCAGTGCTTTTTGTCCTGTGTATGGCAATGGCAGTGCAATAGTGACTGTTCTTACCATAAAAAAAACTCTTGCCTCTAGGACCAGAAACTTCATGTGATTAAACTACATTTAGGACTGGGAAACAAACGCTAGCTCTCCTTACAAGAAACACACTCTGCGTTAGAAAAAGAGCACTCTTCTACTCTACTGTGTTTCATATAGGGCCAGAACAGTGAGCTTGCTCAGAACATAAGAACTGTGCTTCCTACACACACGGCCATATCTAGTTCAACTCTGCTTAGGAAACTGAGAAGAACAGTAGGTCCTCTTCAGTCCAATACACTGTACTTGCTGGGAACAGACGCATGTGCTATTTGCACTGTGTATGACAAAGGGAGCTCAATAGTGACTTTCCTTACCAGAAACAACTCTTGCTCGTAGGACCAGAAACTGCATGTGATTCAACTCCATTTAGGACTGGGAAACAAACACTAGCTCGCCTTACAAGAAACACACTGCTTTAGAGAAAAAAGCACTCTTCTACTCTACTGTGTTTCCTACAGGGCCAGAACAGTGAGCTTGCTCAGAACAAAAGAACTGTGCTTCCCACACACGGTCCATATCTAGTTCAACTCTTCTTAGGAAACTGACAAGTACAGTAGATCCTCTTCAGTACAATAGACTGTACTTGCTGGGAACAGACGCCAGTGCTATTTGCACTGTATATGGCAATTGGAGCACAATAGTGACTCGTCTTACCAGAAAACAAATCTTGCTCATAGGACAAATAACTGCATGTGACTCAACTCCATTTAGGACTGGGAAACAAACTCAAGCTGCTTTACAAGAAACACACTCTGCTTTTGAGAAAAGAGCACTCTTTTACTCTACTGTGTTTCCTATAGGGCCAGAACAGTGAGCTTGCTCAGAAAAAAAGAAATGTGCTTCCTAAACACACAGGCCATATCTAGTTCAAATCTTCTTAGGAAACTGACAAGAACAGTAGGTCCTCTTCAGTCCAATACACTGTACTTGCTGCGAAAAGACGGGAGGGCTATTTGCACTGTTTATGGCAATAGGAGTGCAATATTGACTTTCCTTACCAGAAAACAACTCTTGCTCGTAGGACTAGAAACTGCATGTGATTCTACTCCATTTAGGAATGGGAAAAAAACGCTAGCTCGCCTTAAAAGAAACACATTCTGCTTTTCAGAAAAGAGCACTCTTCTACTCTACTGTGTTTCCTATGGGGTCCGAATAGTGAGCTTGCTCAGAACAAAAAAACTGTGCTTCCTACACACACGGCCATATCTAGTTCAATTCTGCTTAGGAACCTGACCAGAGCAGTAGATCCTCTTCAGTCCAATACACTGTACTTGCTGGGAACAGACGCCAGTGCTATTTGTCCTGTATGTGGCAATGGCAGCGCAATAGTGGCTATTCTTACCATAAAACAACTCTTGTTCGTAGGACCACAAACTGCATGTGATTCCACTCCATTTAGGACTAGGAAACAAACGCTAGCTCGCCTTACAAGAAACTCACTCTGCTTTTGAGAAGAGAGCACTCTTCTACTCTACTGTGTTTCCTATAGGGCCAGAACAGTGAGCTTGCTCAGAAAAAAGGAACTGTACTTCCTAAACACATGGGCCATATCTAGTTCTACTCTGCTTAGGAAACTCAGAAGAACAGTAGCTCCTCTTCAGTCCAATACACTGTACTTGCTGGGAACAGACGGGAGGGCTATTTGCACTGAGTATGGCAATGGGAGCGCAATAGTGACTTTCCTTACCAGAAAACAACTCTTGCTCGTAGGACCAGAAACTGCATGTGATTCCACTCCATTTAGGACTGGGAAACAAACGCTAGCTCGCCTTACAAGAAACACACTCTCCTTTAGAGAAAAGAGCACTCTTCTACTCTACTGTGTTTCGTATGGGGTCCAAACAGTGAGCTTGTTCAGAACAAAAGAACTATGCTTCCTACACACACGGACCATATCTAGTTCAACTCTGCTTAGTAAACTGACAAGAACAGTAGCTCCTATTCAGTCCAATACACTGTACTTGCTGGGAACAAACCCGAGTGCTATTTGCACTGTGTATGGCATTTGGAGCACAATAGTGTCTCTTCTTACCAGAAAACAACTCTTGCTCGTAGGGCCAAAAACTGCATGTGACTCAACTCCATTTATAACTGGGAAACAACCGCGAGTTCGCCTTACAAGAATCATACTCTGCTTTAGAGAAAAAAGCACTCTTCTACTCTACTGTGTTTCCTATAGGTTCAGAACAGTGAGCTTGCTCAGAAAATAATAACAGTGCGTCCTAAACACACGTGCCATATCTAATTCAACTCTTCTTAGGAAAATGACAAGAACAGTAGCTCCTCTTCATTCCGATACACTGTAATTGCTGGGAACAGACGCGAGTGCTATTTGCACTGTGTATGGCAAAGGGAGCGGAATAGTGACTTTCCGTACCAGAAAACAACGCTTGCTCGTAGGACCAGAAACTGCATGTGATTCAACTCCATTTAGGACTGGGAAACAATGGCTAGCTCGCCTTACAAGAAACACAATCTGCTTTTGAGAAAAGAGCACTCTTCTACACCTCTGTGTTTCCTATAGGGCCAAAACAGTGAACTTGCTCAGAACAAAAGAACTGTGCTTCCTACACACACAGCCATATTTAGTTCAATTCTGCTTATAAATCTGACAAGAACAGTAGATCCTCTTCATTCCAATACACTGTATTTGCTGGGATCAGACGCCAGTGCTATTTGTTCTGTCTATGGCAATGGCAGCGCAATAGTGACTATTCATACAATAAAAAAACTCTTGCTCCTAGGACCAGAAACTGCATGTGATTCAAGTCCATTAGGACTCGGAAACAAACGCTAGCTCTCCTTACAAGAAACACACTCTGCTTTAGAAAAAGATCACTCTTCAACTCTACTGTGTTTCCTATAGGGCCAGAACAGTGAGCTTGCTCATAACAAAAGAACTGTGCTTCCCACACACGGGCCATATCTAGTTCAACTCTGCTTATAAAACTGACAAGAACAGTAGATCCTCTTCAGTCCAATACACTGTACTTGCTGGGAACAGACTCCAGTGCTATTTGAACTGTGTATGGCAATTGGAGCACAATAGTGACTCGTCTTACCAGAAAACAACTCTTGCTCATAGGACAAAAAACTGCATGTGACTCAACTCCATTTAGGACTGGAAAACAAACTCTACCTCACTTTACAAGAAACACACTCTGCTTTTCAGAAAAGAGCACTTTTCTACTCTACTGTGATTCCTATAGGGCCAGAACAATGAGCTTGCTCAGAAAAAAAGAACTGTGCTTCCTACCCACACGGGCCATATCTAGTTCAACTCTTCTTAGGAAACTGACAAGAACAGTAGCTCCTCTTCAGTCCAATACACTGTACTTGCTGGGAACAGACAGGAGGGCTATTTGCACTGTGTATGGCAATTGGAGCACAATAGTGACTTTCCTTACCAGAAAACAACTCTTGCTCCTGGACCATAAACTGCATATGATTCAACTCCATTTAGGACTGGGAAAGAAATGCTAGCTCGACTTACAACAAACACACTGCTTTAGAGAAAAGAGCACTCTTCTACTCTACTGTGTTTCCTATAGGGCCAAAACAGTAAGCTTGCTCAGAACAAAAGAACTGTGCTTCCTACACACATAGCCATATTTAGTTCAATTCTGCTTAGGAACCTGACAAGAACAGTAGATCCTCTTCAGTCCAATACACTGTACTTGCTGGGAACAGACGCCAGTGCTATTTGTCCTGTGTATGGCAATGGCAGCGCAATAGTGACTATTTTTACCACAAAAAAACTCTTGCTCCTAGGACCAGAAACTGCATGTGATTCAACTCCATTTAGGACTGGGAAACAAACGCTCGCTCTCCTTACAAGAAACATACTCTCCTTTAGAAAAAGAGCACTCTTCTACTCTACTGTGTTTCCTATAGGGCCAGAACAGTGAGCTTGCTCAGAACAAAAAAACTGTGCTTCCTACACACACGGGCATATCTAGTTCAAGTCTGCTTAGGAACCTGACAAGAACAGTAGATCCTCTTCAGTCCAATACACTGTACTTGCTGGGAACAGACGCCAGTACTATTTGTCCTGTGTATGGCAATGGCAGTGCAATAGTGTCTCTTCTTACCAGAAAACAACTCTTGCTCATAGGACCAGAAACTGCATGTGATTCCACTCCATTTAGGACTGGGAAACAAACGCTAGCTTGCCTTAAATGAAACACACTCTGCTTTTGAGAAAAGAGCACTCTTCTACTCTACTGTGTTTCCTATAGGGCCAGAACAGAGAGCTTGCTCAGAACAAAAGAACTGTGCTTCCTACACACACGGCCATATCTAGTTCAATTCTGCTTCGGAACCTGACAAGAACAGTAGATCCTCTTCAGTCCAATACACTGTAATTGCTGGGAACAGACGCCAGTGCTGTTTGTCCTGTGTATGGCAATGGCAGCGCAATAGTGACTCTTCTTACCAGAAAACAACTCTTGCTCGTAGGACCAGAAACTGCATGTGATTCAACTCCATTTAGGACTGGGAAACAAAAGCTAGCTCACCTTACAAGAAACACACTCTGCTTTAGAGAAAAGAGCACTCTTCTACTCTACTGTGTTTCCTATAGGGCCAGAACAGTGAGCTTGCTCAGAACAAAAGAACTGTGCTTCCTACACATGGGCCATATCTAGTTCAACTCTGCTTAGGAAACTGACAAGAACAGTAGCTCCTCTTCAGTCCGATACACTGTACTTGCTGGGAACAGAAGCGAGTGCTATTTGCACTGTGTATGGCAATGGGAGCGCAATAGTGACTTTCCTTACCAGAAAACAACTCTTGCTCGTAAGACCAGAAACTTCATGTGATTCAACTCCATTTAGGACGGGGAAACAAATGCTAGCTTGCCTTACATGAAACACACTCTGCTTTTGAGAAAAGAGCACTCTTATACTCTACTGTGTTTCCTATGGGGTCCGAACAGTGAGCTTGCTCAGAACAAAAGAACTGTGCTTCCTACACACACGGGCCATATCTAGTTCAACTCTGCTTAGGAAACTGACAAGAACAGTAGCTCCTCTTCAGTCCAATACACTGTACTTGCAGGGAACAGACGCCAGTGCTATTTGCACTGTATGGCAATTGGAGCACAATAGTGACTCGTCTTACCAGAAAACAACTCTTGCTCGTAGGACAAAAAACTGCATGTGACTCAACTCCATTTAGGACTGGGAAACAAACGCTAGCTCGCCTTACAAGAAACACACTCTGCTTTTGAGAAAAGAGCACTCTTCTTCTCTACTGTGTTTCCTATAGGGCCAGAACAGTGAGCTTGCTCAGAACAAAAGAACTGTGCTTCCTACACACGGCCATATCTAGTTCAATTCTGCTTAGAAACCTGACAAGGACAGTAGATCCTCTTCAGTCCAGTACACTGTAATTGCTGGGAACAGACACCAGTGCTGTTTGTCCTGTGTATGGCAATGGCAGCGCAATAGTGACTCTTCATACCAGAAAACAACTCTTGCTCGTAGGATCAGAAACTGTATGTGATTCAACACCATTTAGGACTGGGAAACAAAAGCTAGCTCACCTTACAAGAAACACGCTTTGCTTTAGAGAAAAGAGCACTCTTCTACTCTACTGTGTTTCCTAAATGGCCAGAACAGTGAGCTTGCTCAGAAAAAAAGAACTGTACTTCCTACACACACGGGCCATATCTAGTTCAACTTTGCTTAGGAAACTGAGAAGAACAGTAGCTCCTTTTCAGTCCAATACACTGTACTTGCTGGGAACAGACGGGAGGACTATTTGCCCTGTGTATGGCAATGGGAGCGCAATAGTGACTTTCCTTACCAGAAAACAACTCCTGCTCGTAGGACCAGAAACTGCATGTGATTCCACTCCATTTAGGACTGGGAAACAAACGCTAGCTCGCCTTACAAGAAACACATTCTGCTTTAGAGAAAAGAGCACTCATCTACTCTACTGTGTTTCCTATGGGGTCCAAACAGTGAGCTTGCTCAGAACAAAAGAACTGTGCTTCCTACACACGCGGGCCATATCTAGTTCAACTCTGCTTAGGAAACTGACAAGAACAGTAGCTCCTCTTCAGTCCGATACACTGTACTTGCTGGGAACAGACGTGAGAGCTATTTGCACTATGTATGGCAAGGGGAGCACAATACTGACTTTCCTTACCAGAAAACAACTCTTGCTCTTAGGACCAGAAACTGCATGTGATTCAACTCCATTTAGGACTGGGAAACAAACGCTAGCTCGCCTTACAAGAAACACACTCTTCTTTAGAGAAAAGAACACTCTTCTACACTACTGAGTTTCCTATGGTGTCCGAACAGTGAGCTTGCTCAGAACAAAAGAACTGTGCTTCCTACACACGGCCATATCTAGTTCAATTCTGCTTAGGAACCTGACAAGGACAGTAGATCCTCTTCAGTCCAGTACACTGTAATTGCTGGGAACAGACACCAGTGCAGTTTGTCCTGTGTATGGCAATGGCAGCGCAATAGTGACTCTTCATACCAGAAAAGAACTCTTGCTCGTAGGATCAGCAACTGCATGTGATTCAACACCATTTAGGACTGGGAAACAAAAGCTAGCTCACCTTACAAGAAACACGCTTTGCTTTAGAGAAAAGAGCACTCTTCTACTCTACTGTGTTTCCTATAGGGCCAGAATACTGAATTTGCTCAGAACAAAAGAATTATGCTTCCTACACACACGGACCATATCTAGTTCAACTCTGCTTAGGAAACTGACAAGAACAGTAGCTCCTCTTCAGTCCGATACACTGTACTTGCTGGGAACAGACGCGAGTGCTATTTGCACCGTGTATGGCAATGGGAGCGCAATAGTGACTTTCCTTACCAGAAAACAACTCTTGCTCGTAAGACCAGAAACTTCATGTGATTCAACTCCATTTAGGACTGGGAAACAAATGCTAGCTCGCCTTACATGAACACACTCTACTTTTGAGAAAAGAGTACTCTTCTACTCTACTGTGTTTCCTATAGGGCCAGAATAGTGAGCTTGCTCAGAACAAAAGAACTGTGCTTCCTACACATGGGCCATATCTAGTTCAACTCTGCTTAGGAAACTGACAAGAACAGTAGCTCCTCTTCCGTCCAATACACTGTACTTGCGGGGAACAGACGCGAGTGCTATTTGCACTGTGTATGGCAATTGGAGCACAATAGTGACTTGTCTTACCAGGAAACAACTCTTGCTCGCAGGACCAAAAACTGCATGTGACTCAACTCCATTTATGACTGGGATACAAACGCTAGCTCGACTTCCAAGAAACACACTCTGCTTTTGAGAAAAGAGCACTCTTCTACTCTACTGTGTTTCCTATGGGGTCCAAACAGTGAGCTTGCTCAGAACAAAAGAACTGTGCTTCCTACACGCACGGACCATATCTAGTTCAATTGTGCTTAGTAAACTGACAAGAACAGTAGCTCCTATTCAGTCCAATACACTGTACTTGCTGGGAAAAGACGCGAGTGCTGTTTGCCTTGTAAAGGGCAATGGGAGCGCAATAGTGACTTTCCTTACCGGAAAACAATTCTTGGTCATAGGACCAGAAACTGCATGTGATTCAACTCCATTTAGGACAAGGAAACCAACGCTAGCTCGGCTTACAAAAACACACTCTGCTTTTGAGAAAAGAGCACTCTTCTACTCTCCTGTGTTTCCTATGTGTTCCGAAAAGTGAGCTTGCTCAGAACAAAAAAACTGTGCTTCCTACACACACGGCCATATCTAGTTCAAGTCTGCTTAGGAACCTGACAAGAACAGTAGATCCTCTTCAGTTCAATACACTGTACTTGCTGGGAACAGACGCCAGTGCTATTTGTCCTGTGTATGGCAATGGCAGCGCAATAGTTACTCTTCTTACCAGAAAACAAATCTTGCTCGTAGGACCAGAAACTGCATGTAATTCAAATCCATTTAGGACTGGGAAACAAACTCTAGCTCGCTTTACAAGAAACACACTCTGCTTTTGAGAAAAGAGCACTCTTCTACTCTTCTGTGTTTCCTATAGGGCCAGAACAGTGAGTTTGCTCAGAAAAAAAGAACTGTACTTCCTACACACACGGGCCATATCTAGTTCAACTCTGCTTAGGAAACTGAGAAGAACAGTAGCTCCTTTTCAGTCCAATACACTGTACTTGCTGGGAACAGACGGGAGGACTATATGCCCTGTGTATGGCAATGGGAGCACAATAGTGACTTTCCTTACCAGAAAACAACTCCTGCTCGTAGGACCAGAAACTGCATGTGATTCCACTCCATTTAGGACTGGGAAACAAACGCTAGCTCGTCTTACAAGAAACACATTCTGCTTTAGAGAAAAGAGCACTCTTCTACTCTACTGTGTTTCCTATGGGGTCCAAACAGTGAGCTTGCTCAGAACAAAAGAACTGTGCTTCCTACACACGCGGGCCATATCTAGTTCAACTCTGCTTAGGAAACTGACAAGAACAGTAGCTCCTCTTCAGTCCGATACACTGTTCTTGCTGGGAACAGACGTGAGAGCTATTTGCACTATGTATGGCAAGGGGAGCCCAATAGTGACTTTCCTTACCAGAAAACAACTCTTGCTCTTAGGACCAGAAAATGCATGTGATTAAACTCCATTTAGGACTGGGAAACAAACGCTAGCTCGCCTTACAAGAAACACACTCTGCTTTAGAGAAAAGAGCACTCTTCTACACTACTGTGTTTCCTATGGTGTCCGAACAGTGAGCTTGCTCAGAACAAAAGAACTGTGCTTCCTACACACACGGCCATATCTAGTTCAATTCTGCTTAGGAACCTGACAAGAACAGTAGATCCTCTTCAGTCCAATACACTGTACTTGCTGGGAACAGACGCCAGTGCTATTTGTCCTATGTATGGCAATGGCAGCGCAATAGTGACTCTTCTTACCAGAAAACAACTCTTGCTCATAGGACTAGAAACTGCATGTGATTCAACTCCATTTAGGACTGGGAAACAAAAGCTAGCTCGCCTTACAAGAAACACACTCTGCTTTTGAGAAAAGAGCACTCTTCCACTCTACTGTGTTTCCTATAGGGCCAGAAGAGTGAGCTTGCTCAGAAAAAAAGAACTGTGCTTCCTACACACGGGCCATAACTAGTTCAACTCTGCTTAGGAACCTGACAAGAACAGTAGCTCCTCTCAGTCCGATACACTGTACTTGCTGGGAACAGACGTGAGAGCTATTTGCACTATGTATGGCAAGGGGAGCACAATACTGACTTTCCTTACCAGAAAACAACTCTTGCTCTTAGGACCAGAAACTGCATGTGATTCAACTCCATTTAGGACTGGGAAACAAACGCTACCTCGCCTTACAAGAAACACACTCTGCTTTAGAGAAAAGAGCACTCTTCTACACTACTGTGTTTCCTATGGTGTCCGAACAGTGAGCTTGCTCAGAACAAAAGAACTGTGCTTCCTACACACACGGCCATATCTAGTTCAATTCTGCTTAGGAACCTGACAAGAACAGTAGATCCTCTTCAGTCCAATACACTGTACTTGCTGGGAACAGACGCCAGTGCTATTTGTCCTATGTATGGCAATGGCAGCGCAATAGTGACTCTTCTTACCAGAAAACAACTCTTGCTCGTAGGACTAGAAACTGCATGTGATTCAACTCCATTTAGGACTGGGAAACAAACGCTAGCTCGCCTTACAAGAAACACACTCTGCTTTAGAGAAAAGAACACTCTTCTACACTACTGTGTTTCCTATGGTGTCCGAACAGTGAGCTTGCTCAGAACAAAAGAACTGTGCTTCCTACACACGGCCATATCTAGTTCAATTCTGCTTAGGAACCTGACAAGGACAGTAGATTCTCTTCAGTCCAGTACACTTTAATTGCTGGGAACAGACACCAGTGCTATTTGTCCTGTGTATGGCAATGGCAGCGCAATAGTGACTCTTCATACCAGAAAAGAACTCTTGCTCGTAGGATCAGAAACTGCATGTGATTCAACACCATTTAGGACTGGGAAACAAAAGCTAGCTCACCTTACAAGAAACACGCTTTGCTTTAGAGAAAAGAGCACTCTTCTACTCTACTGTGTTTCCTATAGGGCCAGAATACTGAGCTTGCTCAGAACAAAAGAACTGTGCTTCCTACACATGGGCCATATCTAGTTCAACTCTGTTTAGGAAACTGACAAGAACAGTAGCTCCTCTTCAGTCCGATACACTGTTCTTGCTGAGAACAGACGCGAGTGCTATTTGCACCGTGTATGGCAATGGGAGCGCAATAGTGACTTTCCTTACCAGAAAACAACTCTTGCTCGTAATACCAGAAACTTCATGTGATTCAACTCCATTTAGGACTGGGAAACAAATGCTAGCTCGCCTTACATGAAACACACTCTGCTTTTGAGAAAAGAGCACTCTTCTACTCTACTGTGTTTCCTATAGGGCCAGAATAGTGAGCTTGCTCAGAACAAAAGAACTGTGCTTCCTACATATGGGCCATATCTAGTTCAACTCTGCTTAGGAAACTGACAAGAACAGTAGCTCCTCTTCCGTCCAATACACTGTACTTGCGGGGAACAGACGCGAGTGCTATTTGCACTGTGTATGGCAATTGGAGCACAATAGTGACTTGTCTTACCAGGAAACAACTCTTGCTCGTAGGACCAAAAACTGCATGTGACTCAACTCCATTTGTGACTGGGAAACAAATGCTAGCTCGACTTCCAAGAAACACACTCTGCTTTTGAGAAAAGAGCACTCTTCCACTCTACTGTGTTTCCTATAGGGCCAGAAGAGTGAGCTTGCTCAGAACAAAAGAACTGTGCTTCCTACACACGGGCCATAACTAGTTCAACTCTGCTTAGGAACCTGACAAGAACAGTAGCTCCTCTTCAGTCCGATACACTGTACTTGCTGGGAATAGACGTGAGAGCTATTTGCACTATGTATGGCAAGGGGAGCACAATACTGACTTTCCTTACCAGAAAACAACTCTTGCTCTTAGGACCAGAAAATGCATGTGATTCAACTCCATTTAGGACTGGGAAACAAACGCTAGCTCGCCTTACAAGAAACACACTCTGCTTTAGAGAAAAGAGCACTCTTCTACACTACTGTGTTTCCTATGGTGTCCGAACAGTGAGCTTGCTCAGAACAAAAGAACTGTGCTTCCTACACACACGGCCATATCTAGTTCAATTCTGCTTAGGAACCTGACAAGAACAGTAGATCCTCTTCAGTCCAATACACTGTACTTGCTGGGAACAGACGCCAGTGCTATTTGTCCTATGTATGGCAATGGCAGCGCAATAGTGACTCTTCTTACCAGAAAACAACTCTTGCTCGTAGGACTAGAAACTGCATGTGATTCAACTCCATTTAGGACTGGGAAACAAACGCTAGCTCGCCTTACAAGAAACACACTCTGCTTTTGAGAAAAGAGCACTCTTCCACTCTACTGTGTTTCCTATAGGGCCAGAAGAGTGAGCTTGCTCAGAACAAAAGAACTGTGCTTCCTACACACGGGCCATAACTAGTTCAACTCTGCTTAGGAACCTGACAAGAACAGTAGCTCCTCTTCAGTCCGATACACTGTACTTGCTGGGAACAGACGTGAGAGCTGTTTGCACTATGTATGGCAAGGGGAGCACAATACTGACTTTCCTTACCAGAAAACAACTCTTGCTCTTAGGACCAGAAACTGCATGTGATTCAACTCCATTTAGGACTGGGAAACAAACGCTAGCTCGCCTTACAAGAAACACACTCTGCTTTAGAGAAAAGAGCACTCTTCTACACTACTGTGTTTCCTATGGTGTCCGAACAGTGAGCTTGCTCAGAACAAAAGAACTGTGCTTCCTACACACACGGCCATATCTAGTTCAATTCTGCTTAGGAACCTGACAAGGACAGTAGATTCTCTTCAGTCCAGTACACTGTAATTGCTGGGAACAGACACCAGTGCTGTTTGTCCTGTGTATGGCAATGGCAGCGCAATAGTGACTCTTCATACCAGAAAAGAACTCTTGCGCGTAGGATCAGAAACTGCATGTGATTCAACACCATTTAGGACTGGGAAACTAAAGCTAGCTCACCTTACAAGAAACACGCTTTGCTTTAGAGAAAAGAGCACTCTTCTACTCTACTGTGTTTCCTATAGGGCCGGAATACTGAGCTTGCTCAGAACAAAATAACTGTGCTTCCTACACATGGGCCATATCTAGTTCAACTCTGTTTAGGAAACTGACAAGAACAGTAGCTCCTCTTCAGTCCGATACACTGTTCTTGCTGAGAACAGACGCGAGTGCTATTTGCACCGTGTATGGCAATGGGAGCGCAATAGTGACTTTCCATACCAGAAAACAACTCTTGCTCGTAAGACCAGAAACTTCATGTGATTCAACTCCATTTAGGACTGGGAAACAAATGCTAGCTCGCCTTACATGAAACACACTCTGCTTTTGAGAAAAGAGCACTCTTCTACTCTACTGTGTTTCCTATAGGGCCAGAATAGTGAGCTTGCTCAGAACAAAAGAACTGTGCTTCCTACATATGGGCCATATCTAGTTCAACTCTGCTTAGGAAACTGACAAGAACAGTAGCTCCTCTTCCGTCCAATACACTGTACTTGCGGGGAACAGACGCGAGTGCTATTTGCACTGTGTATGGCAATTGGAGCACAATAGTGACTTGTCTTACCAGGAAACAACTCTTGCTCGTAGGACCAAAAACTGCATGTGACTCAACTCCATTTATGACTGGGAAACAAATGCTAGCTCGACTTCCAAGAAACACACTCTGCTTTTGAGAAAAGAGCACTCTTCTACTCTACTGTGTTTCCTATGGGGTCCAAACAGTGAGCTTGCTCAGAACAAAAGAACTGTGCTTCCTACATGCACGGACCATATCTAGTTCAATTGTGCTTAGTAAACTGACAAGAACAGTAGCTCCTATTCAGTCCAATACACTGTACTTGCTGGGAAAATACGCGAGTGCTATTTGCCTTGTAAAGGGCAATGGGAGCGCAATAGTGACTTTCCTTACCAGAAAACAACTGTTGTTCATAGGACCAGAAACTGCATGTGATTCAACTCCATTTAGGACTAGGAAACAAACGCTAGCTCGCCTTACAAAAACACACTCTGCTTTTGAGAAAAGAGCACTCTTCTACTCTACTGTGTTTCCTATGTGTTCCGAAAAGTGAGCTTGCTCAGAACAAAAAAACTGTGCTTCCTACACACACGGCCATATCTAGTTCAAGTCTGCTTAGGAACCTGACAAGAACAGTACATCCTCTTTAGTTCAATACACTGTACTTGCTGGGAACAGACGCCAGTGCTATTTGTCCTGTGTATGGCAATGGCAGCGCAATAGTTACTCTTCTTACCAGAAAACAAATCTTGCACGTAGGACCAGAAACTCCATGTGGTTCAACTCCATTTAGGACTGGGAAACAAACTCTAGCTCGCTTTACAAGAAACACACTCTGCTTTTGAGAAAAGAGCACTCTTCTACTCTTCTGTGTTTCCTATAGGGCCAGAACAGTGAGCTTGCTCAGAAAAAAAGAACTGTACTTCCTACACACACGGGCCATATCTAGTTCAACTCTGCTTAGGAAACTGAGAAGAACAGTAGCTTCTTTTCAGTCCAATACACTGTACTTGCTGGGAACAGACGGGAGGACTATTTGCCTTGTGTATGGCAATGGGAGCGCAATAGTGACTTTCCTTACCAGAAAACAACTCCTGCTCGTAGGACCAGAAACTGCATGTGATTCCACTCCATTTAGGACTGGGACAAACACTAGCTCGCCTTACAAGAAACACATTCTGCTTTAGAGAAAAGAGCACTCTTCTACTCTACTGTGTTTCCTATGGCGTCCAAACAGTGAGCTTGCTCAGAACAAAAGAACTGTGCTTCCTACACACGCGGGCCATATCTAGTTCAACTCTGCTTAGGAAACTGACAAGAACAGTAGCTCCTCTTCAGTCCGATACACTGTACTTGCTGGGAACAGACGCGAGTGCTATTTGCACTGTGTATGGCAATGGGAGCGCAATAGTGACTTTCCTTATTAGAAAACAACTCTTGATCGTAGGACCAGATTCTGCATATGATCAACTCCATTTAGGACTGGGAAACAAATGCTAGCTCGCCTTACAAGAAACACAATCTGCTTTAGAGAAAATAGCACTCTTCTACTCTACTGTGTTTCCTATGGGGTCCAAACAGTGAGCTTGCTCAGAACAAAAGAACTGTGTTTAATACACACACGGACCACATCTAGTTCAACTCTGCTTAGGAAACTGACTAGAACAGTAGCTCCTATTCAGTCCAATGCACTGTACTTGCTGGGAAAAGACGCGAGTGCTATTTGCCTTGTGTAGGGCAAAGGGAGCGCAATAGTGACTTTCCTTACCAAAAAACAACTCTTGTTCGTAGGACCAGAAACTGCATGTGATTCAACTCCATTTAGGACTGGGAAACAAACTCTAGCTCGCTTTACAAGAAACACACTGTGCTTTTGAGAAAAGAGCACTCTTCTACTCTACTGTGTTTCCTATAGGGCCAGAACAGTGAGCTTGTTCAGATAATAAGAACTGTGCTTCCTACACACACGGCCATATCTAGTTCAACTCTGCTTAGGAAACTGACAAGAACAGTAGCTCCTCTTCAGTCCGATACACTGTACTTGTGGGGAACAGAAGCGAGTGATATTTGCACTGTGTATGGCAATTGGAGCACAATAGTGACTTGTCTTACCAGAAAACAACTCTTGCTCGTTGGACAAAAAACTGCATGTGACTCAACTCCATTTAGGACTGGGAAACAAACGCTAGCTCGACTTCCAAGAAACACACTCTGCTTTTGAGAAAAGAGCACTCTTCTACTCTACTGTGTTTCCTATGTGTTCCGAACAGTGAGCTTGCTCAGAACAAAAAAAATGTGCTTCCTACACACACGGCCATATCTAGTTCAATTCTGCTTAGGAACCTGACAAGAAGAGTAGATCCTCTTCAATCCTATACACTGTACTTGCTGGGAACAGACGCTAGTGCTATTTGTCCTGTGTATGGCAATGGAAGCGCAATAGTGACTCTTCTTACCATAAAACATCTCTTGCTCGTAGGACCAGAAACTGCATGTGATTCAACTCCAATTAGGACTGGGAAACAAATGCTAACTCGCCTTACAAGAAACACACTCTGCTTTAGAGAAAAGAGCACTCTTCTACTCTACTGTGTTTCCTATGAGTTCCGAACAGTGAGCTTGCTCAGAACAAAAGAACTGTGCTTCCTACACACACGGGCTATATCTAGTTCAACTCTGCTTAGGAAACTGAGAAGAACAGTAGCTCCTCTTCAGTCCAATACCCTGTACTTGCTGGGAACAGACGCGAGTGCTATTAGCACTGTGTATGGCAATGGGAGCGCAATAGTGACTTTCCTTACCAGAAAACAACTCTTGCTCGTAGGACCAGAAACTGCATGTGATTCAACTCCATTTAGGACTGGGAAACAAACGCTAGCTCGCCTTACAAAAACACACTCTGCTTTAGAGAAAAGAGCACTCTTCTACTCTACTGTGCTTCCTATGAGGTCCAAACAGTGAGCTTGCTCAGAACAAAAGAACTGTGCTTCCTGCACACACGGGCCATATCTAGTTCAACTCTGCTTAGAAAACTGAAAAGAACAGTAGCTCCTCTTCAGTCCAATACACTGTACTTGCGGGGAACAGACGCGAGTGCTATTTGCACTGTGTATGGCAATTGGATCACAATAGTGACTTGTCTTACCAGAAAACTTCTCTTGCTCTTAGGACAAAAAACTGCGTGTGACTCAACTCCATTTAGGACTGGGAAACAAACACTAGCTCGACTTCCAGGAAGCACACTCTGCTTTTGAGAAAAGAGCACTCTTCTACTCTACTGTGTTTCCTATTTGTTCCGAACAGTGAGCTTGCTCAGAACAAAAAAACTGTGCTTCCTACACACACGGGCCATATCTAGTTCAATTCTACTTAGGAAACTGACAAGAACAGTAGAACCTCTTCAGTCCAATACACTGTACATGCTGGGAACAGACGCCATTGCTATTTGCCCTGTGTATGACAATGGGAGCGCAATAGTGTCTCTTCTTACCAGAAAACAACTCTTGTTCGTAGGACAAGAAACTGCATGTGATTCAACTCCATTTAGGACTGGGAAACAAACGCTAGCTTGCCTTACAAGAAACACACTCTGCTTTTGAGAAAAGAGCACTCTTCCACTCTACTGTGTTTCCTATAGGGCCAGAAGAGTGAGCTTGCTCAGAACAAAAGAACTGTGCTTCCTACACACGGGCCATAACTAGTTCAACTCTGCTTAGGAAACTGACAAGAACAGTAGCTCCTCTTCAGTCCGATACACTGTACTTGCTGGGAACAGACGTGAGAGCTATTTGCACTATGTATGGCAAGGGGAGCACAATACTGACTTTCCTTACCAGAAAACAACTCTTGCTCTTAGGACCAGAAACTGCATGTGATTCAACTCCATTTAGGACTGGGAAACAAACGCTAGCTCGCCTTACAAGAAACACACTCTGCTTTAGAGAAAAGAGCACTCTTCTACACTACTGTGTTTCCTATGGTGTCCGAACAGTGAGCCTGCTCAGAACAAAAGAACTGTGCTTCCTACACACGGCCATATCTA
The DNA here is from genome assembly GCF_949786415.1 of Peromyscus eremicus. Classification (NCBI taxonomy): domain Eukaryota; kingdom Metazoa; phylum Chordata; class Mammalia; order Rodentia; family Cricetidae; genus Peromyscus; species Peromyscus eremicus. The sequence continues at coordinate 110,525 of NW_026734324.1, read as the reverse complement.
GTTCAATTCTGCTTAGGAACCTGACAAGGACAGTAGATTCTCTTCAGTCCAGTACACTGTAATTGCTGGGAACAGACACCAGTGCTGTTTGTCCTGTGTATGGCAATGGCGGCGCAATAGTGACTCTTCATACCAGAAAAGAACTCTTGCTCGTAGGATCAGAAACTGCATGTGATTCACCACCGTTTAGGACTGGGAAACAAAAGCTAGCTCACCTTACAAGAAACACGCTTTGCTTTAGAGAAAAGAGCACTCTTCTACTCTACTGTGTTTCCTATAGGGCCAGAATACTGAGCTTGCTCAGAACAAAAGAACTGTGCTTCCTACACATGGGCCATATCTAGTTCAACTCTGCTTAGGAAACTGACAAGAACAGTAGCTCCTCTTCAGTCCGATACACTGTACTTGCTGGGAACAGACGCGAGTGCTATTTGCACTGTGTATGGCAATGGGAGCGCAATAGTGACTTTCCTTACCAGAAAACAACTCTTGCTGGTAAGACCAGAAACTTCATGTGATTCAACTCCATTTAGGACTGGGTAACAAATGATAGCTCGCCTTACATGAAACACACTCTGCTTTTGAGAAAAGAGCACTCTTCTACTCTACTGTGTTTCCTATAGGGCCAGAATAGTGAGCTTGCTCATAACGAAAGAACTGTGCTTCCTACACATGGGCCATATCTAGTTCAACTCTGCTTAGGAAACTGACAAGAACAGTAGCTCCTCTTCCGTCCAATACACTGTACTTGCGGGGAACAGACGCAAGTGCTATTTGCACTGTGTATGGCAATTGGAGCACAATAGTGACTTGTCTTACCAGGAAACAACTCTTGCTCGTAGGACCAAAAACTGCATGTGACTCAACTCCATTTATGACTGGGAAACAAACGCTAGCTCGACTTCCAAGAAACACACTCTGCTTTTGAGAAAAGAGCACTCTTCTACTCTACTGTGTTTCCTATGGGGTCCAAACAGTGAGCTTGTTCAGAACAAAAGAACTGTGCTTCCTAAACGCACGGACCATATCTAGTTCAATTGTGCTTAGTAAACTGACAAGAACAGTAGCTCCTATTCAGTCCAATACACTGTACTTGCTGGGAAAATACGCGAGTGCTATTTGCCTTGTAAAGGGCAATGGGAGTGCAGTAGTGACTTTCCTTACCAGAAAACAACTCTTGTTCATAGGACCAGAAACTGCATGTGATTCAACTCCATTTAGGACTAGGAAACAAACGCTAGCTCGCCTTACAAAAACACACTCTGCTTTTGAGAAAAGAGCACTCTTCTACTCTACTGTGTTTCCTATAGGGCCAGAACAGTGAGCTTGCTCAGATCATAAGAACTGTGCTTCCTACACACACGGCCATATCTAGTTCAACTCTGCTTAGGAAACTGACAAGAACAGTAGCTCCTCTTCAGTCCGATTACACTGTACTTGTGGGGAACAGAAGCGAGTGATATTTGCTCAGTGTATGGCAATTGGAGCACAATAGTGACTTGTCTTACCAGAAAACAACTCTTGCTCGTTGGACAAAAAACTGCATGTGACTCAACTCCATTTAGGACTGGGAAACAAACGGTAGCTCGACTTCCAAGAAACACACTCTGCTTTTGAGAAAAGAGCACACTTCTACTCTACTGTGTTTCCTATGTGTTCCGAACAGTGAGCTTGCTCAGAACAAAAAAAAATGTGCTACCTACACACACGGCCATATCTAGTTCAATTCTGCTTAGGAACCTGACAAGAACAGTAGATCCTCTTCAATCCTATACACTGTACTTGCTGGGAACAGACGCCAGTGCTATTTGTCCTGTGTATGGCAATGGCAGCGCAATAGTGACTCTTCTTACCATAAAACATCTCTTGCTCGTAGGAACAGAAACTGCATGTGATTCAACTCCAATTAGGACTGGGAAACAAATGCTAACTCGCCTTACAAGAAACACACTCTGCTTTAGAGAAAAGAGCACTCTTCTACTCTACTGTGTTTCCTATGAGTTCCGAACAGTGAGCTTGCTCAGAACAAAAGAACTGTGCTTCCTACACACACGGGCTATATCTAGTTCAACTCTGCTTAGGAAACTGAGAAGAACAGTAGCTCCTCTTCAGTCCAATACCCTGTACTTGCTGGGAACAGACGCGAGTGCTATTAGCACTGTGTATGGCAATGGGAGCACAATAGTGACTTTCCTTACCAGAAAACAACTCTTGCTCGTAGGACCAGAAACTGCATGTGATTCAACTCCATTTAGGACTGGGAAACAAACGCTAGCTCGCCCTACAAGAAACACACTCTGCTTTAGAGAAAAGAGCACTCTTCTACTCTACTGTGTTTCCTATGAGGTCCAAACAGTGAGCTTGCTCAGAACAAAAGAACTGTGCTTCCTACACACACGGGCCATATCTAGTTCAACTCTGCTTAGGAAACTGACAAGAACAGTAGCTCCTCTTCAGTCCAATACACTGTACTTGCGGGGAACAGACGCGAGTGCTATTTGCACTGTGTATGGCAATTGGATCACAATAGTGACTTGTCTTACCAGAAAACATCTCTTGCTCTTAGGACAAAAAACTGCATGTGACTCAACTCCATTTAGGACTGGGAAACAAACACTAGCTCGACTTCCAGGAAGCACACTCTGCTTTTGAGAAAAGAGCACTCTTCTACTCTACTGTGTTTCCTATGTGTTCCGAACAGTGAGCTTGCTCAGAACAAAAAAACTGTGCTTCCTACACACACGGGCCATATCTAGTTCAATTCTACTTAGGAAACTGAGAAGAACAGTAGAACCTCTTCAGTCCAATACACTGTACATTCTGGGAACAGACGCCAGTGCTATTTGCCCTGTGTATAACAATGGGAGCGCAATAGTGTCTCTTCTTACCAGAAAACAACTCTTGTTCGTAGGACAAGAAACTGCATGTGATTCAACTCGATTTAGGACTGGGAAAGAAACGCTAGCTCGCTTTATAAGAAACACACTCTGCTTTTGAGAAAAGAGCACTCTTCTACTCTACTGTTTTTCCTATAGGGCCAGAACAGTGAACTTGCTCAGAACAAAAGAACTGTGCTTCCTACACACAGGGGACATATCTAGTTCAACTCTGGTTAGGAATCTGACAAGAACAGGAGCTCCAATTCAGTCCAATACTCTGTACATGCAAGGAACAGACGCCAGTGCTATTTGCACAGTGTATGGCAATGTGAGCGCAATAGTAACTCTTCTTACCACAAAAAAACTCTTGCTCGTAGGACCAGAAACTGCACGGGATTCAATTCCATTTCTGACTGGGAAACAAACACTAGCTCGCCTTTCAAGAAACGTGCTCTGTTTTTGAGAAAAGAGCACTCTTCTACTCTACAGTGTTTCCTATGTGGTCCGAACAGTGAGATTGCTAAGAACAAATGAACTGTGCTTCCTACACACACGGACCATATCTATTTCAACTCTGCTTAGGAAACTGACAAGAACAGTAGCTGCTCTTCAGTCCAATACACCGTACTTGCTGGGAACAGACGCCAGTGCTATTTGCACTGTGTATGACAATGGGAGCGCAATAGTGACTCTTCTTACCAGAAAAAAACTCTTGCTCGTAGGACCAGAAACGGCATGGGATTCAACTCCTTTTTTGACTGGGAAGCAAATACTAGCTCGCCTTTCAAGAAACACAATTTAATTTTGAGAAAAGAGCACTCATCTACTCTACTGTGTTTCCTATGGTGTCTGCACAGTGTGCTTTCTCAGAACAAAAGAACTGTGCTTCCTTCACACACGAGCCATATCTAGTTCAACTCCTTTTAGGAAAATGACAAGAAGAGTAGCTCCTCTTCAGTCCAATACACTGTACTTGCTGGGAACAGACGCGAGTGCTATTTGCACTATGTATGGCAATGGGAACGAAATAGTGACTTTCCTTACCAGAAAACAACTCTTGCTCATAGGACCAGAAATTGGATGTGATTCAACTCCATTTAGGACTGGGAAACAAACGCTACCTCGCCTTACAAGAAACACACTCTGCTTTTGAGAAAAGAGCACTCTTCTACTCTACTGTGTTTCCTATAGGGCCAGAACAGTGAGCTTGATCAGAACAAGAGAACTGTGCTTCCTACACACACGGCCATATCTAGTTCAATTTTGCTTAGAAAACTGAAAAGAACAGTAGATCCTCTTCAGTCCAATACACTGTACATGCTGGGAACAGATGCCAGTGCTATTTGCCCTGTGTATGACAATGGGAGCGCAATAGTGACTCTTCTTACCAGAAAACAACTCTTGCTCATAGGACCACAAACTGCATGGGATTCAACTCCATTTAGTACTGGGTAACAAACGCTATCTCGCCTTACAAGAAACACACTCTGCTTTTGAGAAAAGAGCACGCTTCTACTCTACTGTGTTTTCTATGGGGTCCGAACAGTGAGCTTGCTCAGAACAAAAGAACTGTGCTTCCTACACACTCGGGCCATATCTAGTTCAACTCTGCTTAGGAAACTGACAAGAACAGTAGCTGCTCTTCAGTCCAATACACTGTACTTGCTGGGAACAGACGCGAGTGCTATTTGCACTGTGTATGGTAATGGGAGCACAATAGTGACTCTTCTTACCAGAAAAAAACTCTTGCTCGTAGGACCACAAACTGCATGGGATTCAACTCCATTTCTGACTGGGAAACAAACACTAGCTCGCCTTTCCAGAAACACAATCAAATTTTGAGAAGAGAGCACTCATCTACTCTACTGTGTTTCCTATGATGTCCGCACAGTTAGCTTTCTCAGAACAAAAGAAGTGTGCTTCCTACACACATGGGCCATATCTGGTTCAACTCCTCTTAGAAAAATTACAAGAACAGTAGCTCCTCTTCAGTCCAATACACTGTACTTGCTGGGAACAGACGCCAGTGCTCTTTGTCCTGTATATGGCAATGGGAGCACAATAGTGACTCTTCTTACCATAAAACAACTCTTGTTCGTAAGACCAGAAACTGCATGTGATTCAACTCCATTTAGGACTGGGAAACAAACGATAGCTCGCCTTACAAGAAACACACTCTGCTTTAGAGAAAAGAGCACTCTTCTACTCTACTGTGTTTCCTATAGGGCCAGAACAGTGAGCTTGCTCAGAAAAAAAAACTGTGCTTCCTACACACACGGGCCATATCTAGTTCAACTCTGCTTAGGAAACTGACAAGAACAGTAGCTCCTCCTCAGTCCAATACACTGTACTTGCTGGGAACATGCGCCAGTGCTATTTGCACTGTGGATGGCAATGGGAGCACAATAGTGACTTTCCTTACCAGAAAACAACTCTTGCTCATAGGACCAGAAACTGCATATGATTCAACTCCATTTAGGACTGAGAAACAAATGCTAGCTTGCCTTCCATGAAACACACTCTGCTTTTGAGAAAAGAGCACTCTTCTACTCTACTGTGTTTCCTATGGGTACGAACAGTGAGCTTGCTCAGAACCAAAGAACTGTGCTTCCTACACACACGGGCCATATCTAGTTCAACTCTGCTTAGTAAACTGACAAGAACAGTAGCTCCTATTCAGTCCAATACAATGTACTTGCGGGGAACAGACGCGAGTGCTATTTGCACTGTGTATGGCAATTGGAGCCCAATAATGACTTGTCTTACCAGAAAACAACTCTTGCTCGTAGGACAAAAAACTGCATGTGACTCAACTCCATTTAGGACTGGGAAACAAACGCTAGCTCGACTTTTAAGAAACACACTCTGCTTTTGAGAAAATAGCACTCTTCTACTCTACTGTGTTTCCTATGTGTTCCGAAAAGTGAGCTTGCAAAGAACAAAAAAACTGTGCTTCCTACACAAACGGCCATATATACTTCAAGTCTGCTTAGGAACCTGACAAGAACAGTAGATCCTCTTCAGTGCAATACACTGTACTTGCTGGGAACAGACGCCAGTGCTATTTGTCCTAGTATGGCAATGGCAGCGCAATAGTGACTCTTCTTACCAGAAAACAACTCTTGCTCGTAGGACCAGAAACTGCATGGGATTCAACTCCATTTAGGACTGGGAAACAAACTCTAGCTCGCCCTACAAGAAACACACTCTGCTTTTGAGAAAAGAGCACTCTTCTACTCTACTGTGTTTCCTATGGGGTCCAAACAGTGAGCTTGCTCAGAACATAATAACTGTGCTTCCTAAACACGCGGGACATATCTCGTTCAACTCTGCTTAGGAAACTGACAAGAACAGTAGCTCCTCTTCAGTCCGATACTCTGTACTTGCTGGGAACAGACGTGAGTGCTATTTGCACTGTGTATGGCAATGGGAGCACAATAGTGACTTTCCTTACCAGAAAACAACTCTTGGTCGTAGGACCAGAAACTGCATGTGACTCAACTCCATTTAGGACTGGGAAACTAACGCTAACTCGCCTTACAAGAAACACAATCTGCTTTTGAGAAAAGAGCACTCTTCTACTCTACTGTGTTTCCTATAGGGCCAGAACAGTGAGCTTGCTCAGAAAAAAAGAACTGTGCTTCCTACACACACGGCCATATCTAGTTCAACTCTGCTGAGGAAACTGACAAAAACAGTAGCTCCTAATCCGTCCAATACACTGTACTTGAAGGGAACAGACGCGAGTACTATTTGCACTGTGTATGGCATTTGGAGCGCAATAGTGACTCTTCTTACCAGAAAACAACTCTTGCTCGTAGGACCAAAAACTGCATGTGACTCAACTCCATTTAGGACTGGAAACAAACGCGAGCTCACCTTACAAGAAAAACACTCTGCTTTAGAGAAAAAAGCACTCTTCTACTCTACTGTGTTTCCTATGGGGTCCAAACAGTGAGCTTGCTCAGAACAAAAGAACTGTGCTTCCTACACACACGGGCCATATCTCATTAAACTCTTTTTAGGAAACTGACAAGAACAGTAGCTCCTATTCAGTCCAATACACTGTACTTGCTGGGAACAGATGCGAGTGCTATTTGCACTGTGTATGGCAATTGGAACACAATAGTGACTCATCTTACCAGAAAACAACTCTTGCTGGTAGGACCAGAAACTACATGTGATTCAACTCCATGTAGTTGAAACAAAAGATAGCTCGCCTTACAAGAAACACACTCCGCTTTTGAGAAAAGAGCACTCTTCTTCTCTACTGTGTTTCCTATAGGGCCAGAACAGTGAGCTTGCTCAGAACATAAGAACTGTGCTTCCTACACACACGGGCCATATCTACTTCAACTCTGCTTAGGAAACTGACAAGAACAGTAGCTCCTTTTCAGTCCCATACACTGTACTTGGTGGGAACAGACGCCAGGGCTATTTGTCATGTATATGGCAATGGCAGCACAATAGTGACTCTTCTTACCAGAAAACAACTCTTGCTGGTAGGACCAGAAACTACATGTGATTCAACTCCATTTAGGACTGGGAAACAAAAGATAGCTCGCCTTACAAGAAACACACTCTGCTTTAGAGAAAAGAGCACTCTTCTACTCTACTGTGTTTCCTATAGGGCCAGAACAGTGAGCTTGCTCAGAAAAAAAAACTGTGCTTCCTACACACACGGGCCATATCTAGTTCAACTCTGCTTAGGAAACTGACAAGAACAGTAGCTCCTCCCTCAGTCCGATACACTGTACTTGCTGGGACCAGACGCGAGTGCTATTTGCACTGTGTATGTCAATGGGAGCACAATAGTGACATTCCTTACCAGAAAAAAACTCTTGCTCGTAGGACCAGAAACTGCATGTGACTCAACTCCATTTAAGTCTGGGAACCAAACGCTAGCTCGCCTTACAAGAAACACACTCTGCTTTAGAGAAAAGAGCACTCTTCTACTCTACTGTGTTTCCTATAGGGCCAGAACAGTGAGCTTGCTCAGAACATAAGAACTGTGCTTCCTACACACATGGGCCATATCGAGTTCAACTCTGCTTAGGAACCTGACAAGAACAGTAGCTCCTCTTCATTCCAATACACTGTACTTGCTGGGAAAAGACGCATGTGCTATTTGCACTGTGTATGACAATGGGAGCGCAATAGTGACTTTCCTTACCAGAAAACAACTCTTGCTCGTAGGACCAGAAATTGCATGTGATTCCACTCCATTTAGGACTGGAAACAAACGTAGGCTCGCCTTACAAGAAACACACTCTGCTTTTGAGAAAAGAGCACTCTTCTACTCTACTGTGCTCCCTATGGGGTCCGAACAGTGAGCTTGCTCAGAACAAAAGAACTGTGCTTTGTACACACGACCATATCTAGTTCAATTCTGTTTAGGAACCTGACAAGAACAGTAGATCCTCTTCAGTGCAATATACTGTACTTGCTGGGAACAGACGCCAGTGCTATTTGTCCTGTGTATGGCAATGGCAGCGCAATAGTGACTCTTCTTACCATAAAAACAACTCTTGCTCATAGGACCAGAAACTGCAAGTATTTCAACTCCATTTAGGACTGGGAAACAAAAGCTAGCTCACCTTACAAGAAACACACTCTGCTTTAGAGAAAAGAGCACTCTTCTAGTCTACTGTGTTTCCTATAGTGCCAGAACAGTGAGCTTTCTCAGAACAAAAGAACTGTGCTTCCTAACACGGGCCATATCTAGTTCAACTCTGCTTAGGAACCTGACAAGAACAGTAGATCCTCTTCAGTCCAATACACTGTACTTGCTGGGAACAGACTCCAGTGCTATTTGTCCTGTGTATGGCAATGGCAGCGCAATAGTGACTCTTTTTACCAGAAAACAACTCTTGCTCGTAGTACCAGAAACTGCATGTGATTCAACTCCATTTAGGACTGGGAAACCAACTCTAACTCGCTTTACAAGAAACACACTCTGCTTTTGAGAAAAGAGCACTCTTCTACTCTACTGTGTTTCCTATAGGGCGAGAACAGTGAGCTTGCTCAGAAAAAAAGAACTGTGCTTCCTAAACACGGGCCATATCTAGTTCAACTCTGCTTTGGAAACTGAGAAGAACAGTAGCTCCTCTTCAGTCCAATACACTGTACTTGCTGGGAACAGACGCGAGGGATATTTGCACTGTGTATGGCAATGGGAGCGCAATAGTGACTTGATTTACCAGAAAACAACTCTTGCTCGTAGGAACAGAAACTGCATGTGATTCCACTCCATTTAGGACTGGGAAACAAACGGTAGCTCGCCTTACAAGAAACACACTCTGCTTTAGAGAAAAGAGCACTCATCTACTATACTGTGTTTCCTATGGGGTCCAAACAGTGAGCTTGCTCAGAACAAAAGAACTGTGCTTCCTACACACACGGCCATATCTAGTTCAACTCTGTTTAGTAAACTGACAAGAACAGTAGCTCCTATTCAGTCCAATACACTGTACTTGCTGGGAAAAGACGCGAGTGCTATTTGCCTTGTGTAGGGCAATGGGAGCACAATAGTGACTTTCCTTACCATAAAAAAACTCTTGCTCATAGGACCAGAAACTGCATGTGATTCAACTCCATTTAGGTCTGGGAAACAAATACTAGCTCGCCTTACATGAAACACACTCTGCTTTTGAGAAAAGAGCACTCTTCTACTCTACTGTGTTTCTTATGGAGTCCGAACACTGAACTTGCTCAGAACAAGAGAACTGTGCTTCCTACACACACGGCCATATCTAGTTCAATTCTGCTTAGGAACCTGACTAGAACAGTAGATCCTCTTCAGTCCAATACACTGTACTTGCTGGGAACAGACGCCAGTGCTATTTGTCCTGTGTATGGCAATGGCAGCGCAAAAGTGACTCTTCTTACCATAAAACAACTCTTGCTCGTAGGACTAGAAACTGCATGTGATTCAACTCCATTTAGGACTGGGAAACAAACGCTAGCTCGCCTCACAAGAAACACACTCTGCTTTAGAGAAAAGAGCACTCTTCTACTCTACTGTGTTTCCTATAGGGCCAGAACAGTGAGCTTGCTCAGAAAAAAAGAGCTGTTCTTCCTACACACGGGCCATAACTAGTTCCACTCTGCTTAGGAAACTGACAAGAACAGTAGCTCCTCTTCAGTCTGATACAATGTACTTGCTGGGAACAGACGCGAGTGCTATTTGCACTGTGTATGGCAATGGGAGCGCAATAGTGACTTTCCTTACCAGAAAACAACTCTTGCTCGTAGGACAAGAAACTCCATGTGATTCAACTCCATTTAGGACTGGAAAACAAATGCTAGCTCGTCTTACATGAAACACACTCTGCTTTTGAAAAAAGAGCACTCTTCTATTCTAGTGTGCTTCCTATGGGGTCTGAACAGTGAGCTTGCTCAGAACAAAAGAACTGTGCTTCCTACACACACGGTCCATATCCAGTTCAACTCTGCTTAGGAAACTGGCAAGAACAGTAGATCCTCTTCAGTCCAATACACTGTACTTGCAGGGAACAGACGCGAGTGCTATTTGCACTGTGTATGGCAATTGGAGCCCAATAGTGACTTGTCTTACCAGAAAACAACTCTTGCTCGTAGGACAAAAGACTGCATGTGATTCAACTCCATTTAGGACTGGGAAACAAATGCTAGCTCAACATCCAAGAAACACACTCTGCTTTTGAGAAAAGAGCACTCTTCTACTCTACTGTGTTACCTATGTGTTCCGAAAAGTGAGCTTGCTCAGAACAAAAAAACTGTGCTTCCTACACACAGGGCCATATCTAGTTCAAGTCTGCTTAGGAACCTGACAAGAACAGTAGATCCTCTTCAGTCCAATACACTGTACTTGCTGCTAACAGACGCCAGTGCTATTTGTCCTGTGTATGGCAATGGCAGCGCAATAGTGACTCTTTTTCCCAGAAAACAACTCTTGCTCGTAGTACCAGAAACTGCATGGGATTCAACTCCATTTAGGACTGCGAAACAAACGCTAGCTCGCCTTACAAGTAACACACTCTGCTTTAGAGAAAAGAGCACTCTTCTGCTCTACTGTGTTTCCTATGGGGTCCAAACAGTGAGCTTGCAAAGAACAAAAGAACTGTGCTTCCTACAAACACGGATCATATCTAGTTCAACTCTGCTTAGGAAACTGACAAGAAAAGTAGCTCCTCTTCAGTCCGATACACTGTACTTGCTGGGAACAGACGGAAGTGCTACTTGCACTGTGTATGGCAATGGGAGCGCAATAGTGACTTTCCTTACCAGAAAACAACTCTTGCTCATAGGACCAGAACCTGCATGTGATTCAACTCCATTTAGGACTTGGAAACAAACGCTATCTCGCCTTTCAAGAAACACACTCTGCTTTTGAGAAAAGTACACTCTTCTACTCTACTGTGTTTCCTATAGGGTCCAAACAGTGAGCTTGCTCAGAACAAAAGAACTGTGCTTCCTACACACACGACAATGTCTAGTTCAATTCTGCTTAGGAACCTGAAAGAACAGTAAATCCTCTTCAGTCCAATACACTGTACTTGCTGGGAACAGACGCCAGTGCTCTTTGTCCTGTATATGGCAATGGGAGCACAATAGTGACTCTTCTTACCATAAAACAACTCTTGTTCGTAGGACCAGAAACTGCATGTGATTCAACTCCATTTAGGACTGGGAAACAAACGATAGTTCGCCTTACAAAAAACACACTCTGCTTTAGAGAAAAGAGCACTCTTCTACTCTACTGTGTTTCCTATAGGGCCAGAACAGTGAGCTTGCTCAGAAAAAAAAACTGTGCTTCCTACACACACGGGCCATATCTAGTTCAACTCTTCTTAGGAAACTGACAAGAACAGTAGCTCCTCCTCAGTCCAATACACTGTACTTGCTGGGAACATACGCCAGTGCTATTTGCAGTGTGGATGGCAATGGGAGCACAATAGTGACTTTCCTTACCAGAAAACAACTCTTGCTCATAGGACCAGAAACTGCATATGATTCAACTCCATTTAGGACTGAGAAACAAATGCTAGCTTGCCTTCCATGAAACACACTCTGCTTTTGAGAAAAGAGCACTCTTCTACTCTACTGTGTTTCCTATGGGTACGAACAGTGAGCTTGCTCAGAACAAAAGAACTGTGCTTCCTACACACACGGGCCATATCTAGTTCAACTCTGCTTAGGAACCTGACAAGAACAGTAGCTCCTCTTCAGTCCGATACACTGTACTTGCTGGGAACAGACGCGAGTGCTATTTGCACTGTGTATGGCAAAGGGAGCGCAATAGTGACTTTCCTGACCAGAAAACAACTCTTGCTCGTAGGACCAGAAACTGCATGTGATTCAACTCCATTTAGGACAGAGAAACAAATGCTAGCTGGCCTTACATGAAACACGCTCTGCTTTTGAGAAAAGAGCACTCTTCTCCTCTACTGTGTTTCTTATGGGGTCGAAACAGTGAGCTTGCTCAGAACCAAAGAACTGTGCTTCCTACACACACGGATCATATCTAGTTCAACTCTGCTTAGTAAACTGACAAGAACAGTAGCTCCTATTCAGTCCAATACAATGTACTTGCGGGGAACAGACGCGAGTGCTATTTGCACTGTGTATGGCAATTGGAGCCCAATAATGACTTGTCTTACCAGAAAACAACTCTTGCTCGTAGGACAAAAAACTGCATGTGACTCAACTCCATTTAGGACTGGGAAACAAACGCTAGCTCGACTTTTAAGAAACACACTCCTCTTTTGAGAAAATAGCACTCTTCTACTCTACTGTGTTTCCTATGTGTTCCGAAAAGTGAGCTTGCAAAGAACAAAAAAACTGTGCTTCCTACACAAACGGCCATATCTAGTTCAAGTCTGCTTAGGAACCTGACAAGAACAGTAGATCCTCTTCAGTCGAATACACTGTACTTGCTGGGAACAGACGCCAGTGCTATTTGTCCTAGTATGGCAATGGCAGCGCAATAGTGACTCTTCTTACCAGAAAACAACTCTTGCTCGTAGGACCAGAAACTGCATGTGATTCAACTCCATTTAGGACTGGGAAACAAACTCTAGCTCGCCCTACAAGAAACACACTCTGCTTTTGAGAAAAGAGCACTCTTCTACTCTACTGTGTTTCCTATGGGGTCCAAACAGTGAGCTTGCTCAGAACATAATAACTGTGCTTCCTAAACACGCGGGACATATCTCGTTCAACTCTGCTTAGGAAACTGACAAGAACAGTAGCTCTTCTTCAGTCCGATACTCTGTACTTGCTGGGAACAGACGTGAGTGCTATTTGCACTGTGTATGGCAATGGGAGCACAATAGTGACTTTCCATACCAGAAAACAACTCTTGGTCGTAGGACCAGAAACTGCATGTGACTCAACTCCATTTAGGACTGGGAAACTAACGCTAGCTCGCCTTACAAGAAACACAATCTGCTTTTGAGAAAAGAGCACTCTTCTACTCTACTGTGTTTCCTATAGGGCCAGAACAGTGAGCTTGCTCAGAACAAAAAAACTGTGCTTCCTACACACACGGCAATATCTAGTTCAACTCTGCTGAGGAAACTGACAAGAACAGTAGCTCCTAATCCGTCCAATACACTGTACTTGAAGGGAACAGACGCGAGTACTATTTGCACTGTGTATGGCATTTGGAGCGCAATAGTGACTCTTCTTACCAGAAAACAACTCTTGCTCGTAGGACCAAAAACTGCACGTGACTCAACTCCATTTAGGACTGGGAAACAAACGCGAGCTCACCTTACAAGAAAAACACTCTGCTTTAGAGAAAAGAGCACTCTTCTACTCTACTGTGTTTCCTATGGGGTCCAAACAGTGAGCTTGCTCAGAACAAAAGAACTGTGCTTCCTACACACACGGGCCATATCTCATTAAACTCTTCTTAGGAAACTGACAAGAACAGTAGCTCCTATTCAGTCCAATACACTGTACTTGCTGGGAACAGATGCGAGTGCTATTTGCACTGTGTATGGCAATTGGAACACAATAGTGACTCGTCTTACCAGAAAACAACTCTTGCTCGTAGGACAAAAAACTGCATGTGACTCAACTCCATTTAGTACTGGGAAACAAACACTAGCTCGCCTTCCAAGAAACACACTCTGCTTTTGAGAAAAGAGCACTCTTCTACTCTCCTGTTTCCTATGTGTTCCGAACAGTGAGCTTGCTCATAACAAAAAAACTGTGCTTCGAACAAACACGGCCATATCTAGTTCAAGTCTGCTTAGGAACCTGACAAGAACAGTAGATCCTCTTCAATCCGATACACTGTACTTGCAGGGAACAGAGGCATTTGCTATTTGCACTGTGTATGGCAATGGGAGCGCAATAGTGACTTTCCTTACCAGAAAACAACTCTTGCTCGTAGGACCAGAAACTGCATGTGATTCAACTCCATTTAGGACTGGGAAACAAATGCTAGCTCGCCTTACATGAAACACACTCTGCTTTTGAGAAAAGAGCACTCTTCTACTCTACTGTGTTTCCTATGGGGTCTAAACAGTGAGCTTGCTCAGAACAAAAGAACTGTGCTTCCTACACACACGGGCCATATCTAGTTCAACTCTGCTTAGGAAACTGACAAGAACAGTAGCTCCTCTTCAGTCCAATACACTGTACTTGCTCGGAACAGACGCGAGTGCTATTTGCACTGTGTATGGCAATTGGAGCACAATAGTGACTCGTCTTACCGGAAAACAACTCTTGCTCGTAGGACAAAAAACTGCATGTGACTCAACTCCATTTAGGACTGGGAAACAAACGCTAGCTCGCCTTCCAAAAACACACTCTGCTTTTGAGAAAAGAGCACTCTTCTACTCTACTGTGTTTCCCATAGGGCCAGAACAGTGAGCTTGCTCAGTACAAAAGAACTTTGCTTCCTACACATGGGCCATATCTAGTTCAACTCTGCTTAGGAAACTGACAAGAACAGTAGCTCCTCTTCAGTCCGATACACTGTAATTTCTGGGAACAGACGCGAGTGCTACTTGCTCTGTGTATGGCAATGGGAGCACAATAGTGACTTTCCTTACCAGAAAACAACTCTTGCTCGTAGGACCGGAAACTGCATGTAATTCAACTCCACTTAGGACTGGGAAATAAATGCTAGCTCGCCTTACATGAAATACACTCTGCTTTTGAGAAAAGAGCACTCTTCTACTCTACTGTGTTTCCTATGGGGTCTGAACAGTGAGCTTGCTCAGAACAAAAGAACTGTGCTTCCTACACACACGGGACATATCTAGTTCAACTCTGCTTAGGAAACTGACAAGAACAGTAGCTCCTCTTCAGTCCAATACACTTTACTTGCGGGGAACAGACGCGAGTGCTATTTTCACTGTGTATGGCAATGGGAGCACAATAGTGACTCGTCTTACCAGAAAACAACTCTTCCTCGTAGGACAAAAAACTGCATGTGACTCAACTCCATTTAGGACTGGGAAACAAACGCTAGCTCGCCTTACAAGAAACACACTCTGCTTTAGACAAAAGAGCACTCTTCTACTCTACTGTGTTTCCTATAGGGCCAGAACAGTGATCTTGCTCAGAACATAAGAACTGTGCTTCCTACACACACGGGCCATATCTAGTTCAACTCTGCTTAGGAACCTGACAAGAACAGTAGCTCCTCTTCAGTCCTATACACTGTACTTGCTGGGAACAGACGCATGTGCTATTTGCACTGTGTATGGCAATGGGAGCACAATAATGACTTTCCTTACCAGAAAACATTTCTTGCTCGTAGGACCAGAAACTGTCTGTGATTAAACTCCATTTAGGACTGGGAAACAAACGCGAGCTCGCCTTACAAGAAACACACTCTGCTTTAGAGAAAAGAGCACTCGTCTACTCTACTGTGTTTCCTGTAGGACCAGAACAGTGAGCTTGCTCAGAACATAATAACTGTGCTTCCTAAACACACGGGCCATATCTATTCCAACTCTGCTTAGGAAACTGACAAGAACAGCAGCTCCTCTTCAGTCCGATACACTGTACTTGCTGAGAACAGACGCGAGTGCTATGTGCACTGTGTATGGCAATTGGAGCACAATAGTGACTCGTCTTACCAGAAAACAACTCTTGCTCATAGGACCAAAAACTGCATGTGACTCAACTCCATTTAGGACTGGGAAACAAACTCTAGCTCACCTTACAAGAAACACACTCTGCTTTTGAGAAAAGAGCACTCTTCTACTCTACTGTGTTTCCTATAGGGCCAGAACAGTCAGCTTGCTCAGAACAAATGAACTGTGCTTCCTAGACACACGGGCCATATCTAGTTCAACTCTGCTTAGGAAACTGAGAAGAACAGTAGCTCATCTTCAGTCCAATACACTGTACTTGCTGGGAACAGACGCCAGTGCTATTTGTCCTGTGTATGGCAATGGCAGCGCAATAGTGACTCTTCTTACCATAAAACAACTCTTGCTCATAGGACCAGAAACTGCAAGCATTTCAACTCCTTTAGGACTGGGAAACAAAAGCTCGCTCACCTTACAAGAAACACACTCTGCTTTAGAGAAAAGAGCACTCTTCTAGTCTACTGTGTTCCTATAGTGCCAGAACAGTGAGCTTTCTCAGAACAAAAGAACTGTGCTTCCTAACACGGGCCATATCTAGTTCAACTCTGCTTAGGAACCTGACAAGAACAGTAGATCCTCTTCAGTCCAATACACTGTACTTGCTGGGAACAGACTCCAGTGCTATTTGTCCTGTGTATGGCAATGGCAGCGCAATAGTGACTCTTTTTACTAGAAAACAACTCTTGCTCGTAGTACCAGAAACTGCATGTGATTCAACTCCATTTAGGACTGGGAAACCAACTCTAACTTGCTTTACAAAACACACTCTGCTTTTGAGAAAAGAGCACTCTTCTACTCTACTGTGTTTCCTAAAGGGCCAGAACAGTGAGCTTGCTCAGAAAAAAAGAACTTTGCTTCCTAAACATGGGGCATATCTAGTTCAACTCTGCTTTGGAAACTGAGAAGAACAGTAGCTCCTCTTCAGTCCAATACACTGTACTTGCTGGGAACAGACGCGAGGGATATTTGCACTGTGTATGGCAATGGGAGCGCAATAGTGACTTGATTTACCAGAAAACAACTCTTGCTCGTAGGACCAGAAACTGCATGTGATTCCACTCCATTTAGGACTGGGAAACAAACGGTAGCTCGCCTTACAAGAAACACACTCTGCTTTAGAGAAAAGAGCACTCTTCTACTCTACTGTGTTTCCTATGGGGTCCAAACAGTGAGCTTGCTCAGAACAAAAGAACTGTGCTTCCTACACACACGGCCATATCTAGTTCAACTCTGTTTAGTAAACTGACAAGAACAGTAGCTCCTATTCAGTCCAATACACTGTACTTGCTGGGAAAAGACGCGAGTGCTATTTGCCTTTTGTACGGCAATGGGAGCACAATAGTGACTTTCCTTACCAAAAAAAACTCTTGCTCATAGGACCAGAAACTGCATGTGATTCAAATCCATTTAGGTCTGGGAAACAAATGCTAGCTCGCCTTACATGAAACACACTCTGCTTTTCAGAAAAGAGCACTCTTCTACTCTACTGTGTTTCCTATGGAGTCCGAACACTGAACTTGCTCAGAACAAGAGAACTGTGCTTCCTACACACACGGCCATATCTAGTTCAATTCTGCTTAGGAACCTGACTAGAACAGTAGATCCTCTTCAGTCCAATACACTGTACTTGCTGGGAACAGACGCCAGTGCTATTTGTCCTGTGTATGGCAATGGCAGCGCAAAAGTGACTCTTCTTACCATAAAACAACTCTTGCTCGTAGGACTAGAAACTGCATGTGATTCAACTCCATTTAGGACTGGGAAACAAACGCTAGCTCGCCTCACAAGAAACACACTCTGCTTTAGAGAAAAGAGCACTCTTCTACTCTACTGTGTTTCCTATAGGGCCAGAACAGTGAGCTTGCTCAGAAAAAAAGAGCTGTTCTTCCTACACACGGGCCATAACTAGTTCCACTCTGCTTAGGAAACTGACAAGAACAGTAGCTCCTCTTCAGTCTGATACAATGTACTTGCTGGGAACAGACGCGAGTGCTATTTGCACTGTGTATGGCAATGGGAGCGCAATAGTGACTTTCCTTACCAGAAAACAACTCTTGCTCGTAGGACGAGAAACTCCATGTGATTCAACTCCATTTAGGACTGGAAAACAAATGCTAGCTCGTCTTACATGAAACACACTCTGCTTTTGAAAAAAGAGCACTCTTCTATTCTAGTGTGCTTCCTATGGGGTCTGAACAGTGAGCTTGCTCAGAACAAAAGAACTGTGCTTCCTACACACACGGTCCATATCCAGTTCAACTCTGCTTAGGAAACTGGCAAGAACAGTAGATCCTCTTCAGTCCAATACACTGTACTTGCAGGGAACAGACGCGAGTGCTATTTGCACTGTGTATGGCAATTGGAGCCCAATAGTGACATGTCTTACCAGAAAACAACTCTTGCTCGTAGGACAAAAAACTGCATGTGACTCAACTCCATTTAGGACTGGGAAACAAATGCTAGCTCGACGTCCAAGAAACACACTCTGCTTTTGAGAAAAGAGCACTCTTCTACTCTACTGTGTTTCCTATGTGTTCCGAAAAGTGAGCTTGCTCAGAACAAAAAAACTGTGCTTCCTACACACACGGCCATATCTAGTTCAAGTCTGCTTAGGAACCTGACAAGAACAGTAGATCCTCTTCTGTCCAACACTGTACTTGCTGCGAACAGACGCCAGTACTATTTGTCCTGTGTATGGCAATGGCAGCGCAATAGTGACTCTTTTTACCAGAAAACAACTCTTGCTCGTAGTACCAGAAACTGCATGGGATTCAACTCCATTTAGGACTGCGAAACAAACGCTAGCTCGCCTTACAAGTAACACACTCTGCTTTAGAGAAAAGAGCACTCTTCTGCTCTACTGTGTTTCCTATGGGGTCCAAACAGTGAGCTTGCAAATAACAAAAGAACTGTGCTTCCTACAAACACGGATCATATCTAGTTCAACTCTGCTTAGGAAACTGACAAGAAAAGTAGCTCCTCTTCAGTCCGATACACTGTACTTGCTCGGAACAGACGGAAGTGCTACTTGCACTGTGTATGGCAATGGGAGCGCAATAGTGACTTTCCTTACCAGAAAACAACTCTTGCTCATAGGACCAGAAACTGCATGTGATTCAACTCCATTTAGGACTTGGAAACAAACGCTATCTCGCCTTTCAAGAAACACACTCTGCTTTTGAGAAAAGCACACTCTTCTACTCTACTGTGTTTCCTATAGGGTCCAAACAGTGAGCTTGCTCAGAACAAAAGAACTGTGCTTCCTACACACACGACAATATCTAGTTCAATTCTGCTTAGGAACCTGAAAGAACAGTAGATCCTCTTCAGTCCAATACACTGTACTTGCTGGGAACAGACGCCAGTGCTCTTTGTCCTGTATATGGCAATGGGAGCACAATAGTGACTCTTCTTACCATAAAACAACTCTTGCTCGTAGGACCAGAAACTCCATGTGATTCAACTCCATTTAGGACTGGGAAACAAACGATAGCTCGCCTTACAAGAAACACACTCTGCTTTAGAGAAAAGAGCACTCTTCTACTCTACTGTGTTTCCTATAGGGCCAGAACAGTGAGCTTGCTCAGAAAAAAAAACTGTGCTTCCTACACACACGGGCCATATCTATTTCAACTCTGCTTAGGAAACTGACAAGAACAGTAGCTCCTCCTCAGTCCAATACACTGTACTTGCTGGGAACATACGCCAGTGCTATTTGCACTGTGGATGGCAATGGGAGCACAATAGTGACTTTCCTTACCAGAAAACAACTCTTGCTCGTAGGACCAGAAACTGCATATGATTCAACTCCATTTAGGACTGAGAAACAAATGCTAGCTTGCCTTCCATGAAACACACTCTGCTTTTGAGAAAAGAGCACTCTTCTACTCTACTGTGTTTCTTATGGGGTCCAAACAGTGAGCTTGCTCAGAAACAAAGAACTGTGCTTCCTACACACACGGATCATATCTAGTTCAACTCTGCTTAGTAAACTGACAAGAACAGTAGCTCCTATTCATTCCAATACAATGTACTTGTGGGGAACAGACGCGAGTGCTATTTGCACTGTGTATGGCAATTGGAGCCCAATAATGACTTGTCTTACCAGAAAACAACTCTTGCTCGTAGGACAAAAAACTGCATGTGACTCAACTCCATTTAGGACTGGGAAACAAACGCTAGCTCGACTTTTAAGAAACACACTCTGCTTTTGAGAAAAGAGCACTCTTCTACTCTACTGTGTTTCCTATGTGTTCCGAAAAGTGAGCTTGCTAAGAACAAAAAAACTGTGCTTCCTACACAAACGGCCATATATACTTCAAGTCTGCTTAGGAACCTGATAAGAACAGTAGATCCTCTTCAGTCCAATACACTGTACTTGCTGGGAACAGACGCCAGTGCTATTTGTCCTAGTATGGCAATGGCAGCGTAATAGTGACTCTTCTTACCAGAAAACAACTCTTGCTCATGGACCAGAAACTGCATGGGATTCAACTCCATTTAGGACTGGGAAACAAACGCTAGCTCGCCCTACAAGAAACACACTCTGCTTTAGAGAAAAGAGCACTCTTCTGCTCTACTGTGTTTCCTATGGGGTCCAAACAGTGAGCTTGCAAAGAACAAAAGAACTGTGCTTCCTACAAACACGGATCATATCTAGTTCAACTCTGCTTAGGAAACTGACAAGAAAAGTAGCTCCTCTTCAGTCCGATACACTGTACTTGCTCGGAACAGACGGAAGTGCTACTTGCACTGTGTATGGCAATGGGAGCGCAATAGTGACTTTCCTTACCAGAAAACAACTCTTGCTCATAGGACCAGAAACTGCATGTGATTCAACTCCATTTAGGACTTGGAAACAAACGCTATCTCGCCTTTCAAGAAA
Organism: Peromyscus eremicus; assembly: GCF_949786415.1. Classification (NCBI taxonomy): domain Eukaryota; kingdom Metazoa; phylum Chordata; class Mammalia; order Rodentia; family Cricetidae; genus Peromyscus; species Peromyscus eremicus. The sequence goes on along the minus strand of NW_026734324.1, from coordinate 89,664 downwards.
CACACTCTGCTTTTGAGAAAAGCACACTCTTCTACTCTACTGTGTTTCCTATAGGGTCCAAACAGTGAGCTTGCTCAGAACAAAAGAACTGTGCTTCCTACACACACGACAATATCTAGTTCAATTCTGCTTAGGAACCTGAAAGAACAGTAGATCCTCTTCAGTCCAATACACTGTACTTGCTGGGAACAGACGCCAGTGCTCTTTGTCCTGTATATGGCAATGGGAGCACAATAGTGACTCTTCTTACCATAAAACAACTCTTGCTCGTAGGACCAGAAACTCCATGTGATTCAACTCCATTTAGGACTGGGAAACAAACGATAGCTCGCCTTACAAGAAACACACTCTGCTTTAGAGAAAAGAGCACTCTTCTACTCTACTGTGTTTCCTATAGGGCCAGAACAGTGAGCTTGCTCAGAAAAAAAAACTGTGCTTCCTACACACACGGGCCATATCTATTTCAACTCTGCTTAGGAAACTGACAAGAACAGTAGCTCCTCCTCAGTCCAATACACTGTACTTGCTGGGAACATACGCCAGTGCTATTTGCACTGTGGATGGCAATGGGAGCACAATAGTGACTTTCCTTACCAGAAAACAACTCTTGCTCGTAGGACCAGAAACTGCATATGATTCAACTCCATTTAGGACTGAGAAACAAATGCTAGCTTGCCTTCCATGAAACACACTCTGCTTTTGAGAAAAGAGCACTCTTCTACTCTACTGTGTTTCTTATGGGGTCCAAACAGTGAGCTTGCTCAGAAACAAAGAACTGTGCTTCCTACACACACGGATCATATCTAGTTCAACTCTGCTTAGTAAACTGACAAGAACAGTAGCTCCTATTCATTCCAATACAATGTACTTGTGGGGAACAGACGCGAGTGCTATTTGCACTGTGTATGGCAATTGGAGCCCAATAATGACTTGTCTTACCAGAAAACAACTCTTGCTCGTAGGACAAAAAACTGCATGTGACTCAACTCCATTTAGGACTGGGAAACAAACGCTAGCTCGACTTTTAAGAAACACACTCTGCTTTTGAGAAAAGAGCACTCTTCTACTCTACTGTGTTTCCTATGTGTTCCGAAAAGTGAGCTTGCTAAGAACAAAAAAACTGTGCTTCCTACACAAACGGCCATATATACTTCAAGTCTGCTTAGGAACCTGATAAGAACAGTAGATCCTCTTCAGTCCAATACACTGTACTTGCTGGGAACAGACGCCAGTGCTATTTGTCCTAGTATGGCAATGGCAGCGTAATAGTGACTCTTCTTACCAGAAAACAACTCTTGCTCATGGACCAGAAACTGCATGGGATTCAACTCCATTTAGGACTGGGAAACAAACGCTAGCTCGCCCTACAAGAAACACACTCTGCTTTAGAGAAAAGAGCACTCTTCTGCTCTACTGTGTTTCCTATGGGGTCCAAACAGTGAGCTTGCAAAGAACAAAAGAACTGTGCTTCCTACAAACACGGATCATATCTAGTTCAACTCTGCTTAGGAAACTGACAAGAAAAGTAGCTCCTCTTCAGTCCGATACACTGTACTTGCTCGGAACAGACGGAAGTGCTACTTGCACTGTGTATGGCAATGGGAGCGCAATAGTGACTTTCCTTACCAGAAAACAACTCTTGCTCATAGGACCAGAAACTGCATGTGATTCAACTCCATTTAGGACTTGGAAACAAACGCTATCTCGCCTTTCAAGAAACACACTCTGCTTTTGAGAAAAGCACACTCTTCTACTCTACTGTGTTTCCTATAGGGTCCAAACAGTGAGCTTGCTCAGAACAAAAGAACTGTGCTTCCTACACACACGACAATATCTAGTTCAATTCTGCTTAGGAACCTGAAAGAACAGTAGATCCTCTTCAGTCCAATACACTGTACTTGCTGGGAACAGACGCCAGTGCTCTTTGTCCTGTATATGGCAATGGGAGCACAATAGTGACTCTTCTTACCATAAAACAACTCTTGCTCGTAGGACCAGAAACTCCATGTGATTCAACTCCATTTAGGACTGGGAAACAAACGATAGCTCGCCTTACAAGAAACACACTCTGCTTTAGAGAAAAGAGCACTCTTCTACTCTACTGTGTTTCCTATAGGGCCAGAACAGTGAGCTTGCTCAGAAAAAAAAACTGTGCTTCCTACACACACGGGCCATATCTATTTCAACTCTGCTTAGGAAACTGACAAGAACAGTAGCTCCTCCTCAGTCCAATACACTGTACTTGCTGGGAACATACGCCAGTGCTATTTGCACTGTGGATGGCAATGGGAGCACAATAGTGACTTTCCTTACCAGAAAACAACTCTTGCTCGTAGGACCAGAAACTGCATATGATTCAACTCCATTTAGGACTGAGAAACAAATGCTAGCTTGCCTTCCATGAAACACACTCTGCTTTTGAGAAAAGAGCACTCTTCTACTCTACTGTGTTTCTTATGGGGTCCAAACAGTGAGCTTGCTCAGAAACAAAGAACTGTGCTTCCTACACACACGGATCATATCTAGTTCAACTCTGCTTAGTAAACTGACAAGAACAGTAGCTCCTATTCATTCCAATACAATGTACTTGTGGGGAACAGACGCGAGTGCTATTTGCACTGTGTATGGCAATTGGAGCCCAATAATGACTTGTCTTACCAGAAAACAACTCTTGCTCGTAGGACAAAAAACTGCATGTGACTCAACTCCATTTAGGACTGGGAAACAAACGCTAGCTCGACTTTTAAGAAACACACTCTGCTTTTGAGAAAAGAGCACTCTTCTACTCTACTGTGTTTCCTATGTGTTCCGAAAAGTGAGCTTGCTAAGAACAAAAAAACTGTGCTTCCTACACAAACGGCCATATATACTTCAAGTCTGCTTAGGAACCTGATAAGAACAGTAGATCCTCTTCAGTCCAATACACTGTACTTGCTGGGAACAGACGCCAGTGCTATTTGTCCTAGTATGGCAATGGCAGCGTAATAGTGACTCTTCTTACCAGAAAACAACTCTTGCTCATGGACCAGAAACTGCATGGGATTCAACTCCATTTAGGACTGGGAAACAAACGCTAGCTCGCCCTACAAGAAACACACTCTGCTTTTGAGAAAAGAGCACTCTTCTACTCTACTGTGTTTCCTATGGGGTCCAAACAGTGAGCTTGCTCAGAACAAAAGAACTGTGCTTCCTAAACACGCGGGACATATCTCGTTCAACTCTGCTTAGGAAACTGACATGAACAGTAGCTCCTCTTCAGTCCGATACTCTGTACTTGCTGGGAACAGACGTGAGTGCTATTTGCACTGTGTATGGCAATGGGAGCACAATAGTGACTTTCCTTACCAGAAAACAACTCTTGCTCGTAGGACCAGAAACTGCATGTGACTCAACTCCATTTAGGACTGGGAAACTAACGCTAGCTCGCCTTACAAGAAACACAATCTGCTTTTGAGAAAAGAGCACTCTTCTACTCTACTGTGTTTCCTATAGGGCCAGAACAGTGAGCTTGCTCAGAACAAAAGAACTGTGCTTCCTACACACACGGGCCATATCTCATTAAACTCTTCTTAGGAAACTGACAAGAACAGTAGCTCCTATTCAGTCCAATACACTGTACTTGCTGGGAACAGATGCGAGTGCTATTTGCACTGTGTATGGCAATTGGAACACAATAGTGACTCGTCTTACCAGAAAACAACTCTTGCTCGTAGGACAAAAAACTGCATGTGACTCAACTCCATTTACTACTGGGAAACAAACACTAGCTCGCCTTCCAAGAAACACACTCTGCTTTTGAGAAAAGAGCACTCTTCTACTCTACTGTTTCCTATGTGTTCCGAACAGTGAGCTTGCTCATAACAAAAAAACTGTGCTTCGAACAAACACGGCCATATCTAGTTCAAGTCTGCTTAGGAACCTGACAAGAACAGTAGATCCTCTTCAATCTGATACACTGTACTTGCAGGGAACAGAGGCATTTGCTATTTGCACTGTGTATGGCAATGGGAGCGCAATAGTGACTTTCCTTACCAGAAAACAACTCTTGCTCGTAGGACCAGAAACTGCATGTGATTCAACTCCATTTAGGACTGGGAAACAAATGCTAGCTCGCCTTACATGAAACACACTCTGCTTTTGAGAAAAGAGCACTCTTCTACTCTACTGTGTTTCCTATGGGGTCTAAACAGTGAGCTTGCTCAGAACAAAAGAACTGTGCTTCCTACACACACGGGCCATATCTAGTTCAACTCTGCTTAGGAAACTGACAAGAACAGTAGCTCCTATTCAGTCCAATACACTGTACTTGCTGGGAACAGATGCGAGTGCTATTTGCACTGTGTATGGCAATTGGAAAACAATAGTGACTCGTCTTACCAAAAAACAACTCTTGCTCGTAGGACAAAAAACTGCATGTGACTCAACTCCATTTAGTACTGGGAAACAAACACTAGCTCGCCTTCCAAGAAACACACTCTGCTTTTGAGAAAAGAGCACTCTTCTACTCTACTGTTTCCTATGTGTTCCGAACAGTGAGCTTGCTCATAACAAAAAAACTGTGCTTCGAACAAACACGGCCATATCTAGTTCAAGTCTGCTTAGGAACCTGACAAGAACAGTAGATCCTCTTCAATCCGATACACTGTACTTGCAGGGAACAGAGGCATTTGCTATTTGCACTGTGTATGGCAATGGGAGCGCAATAGTGACTTTCCTTACCAGAAAACAACTCTTGCTCGTAGGACCAGAAACTGCATGTGATTCAACTCCATTTAGGACTGGGAAACAAATGCTAGCTCGCCTTACATGAAACACACTCTGCTTTTGAGAAAAGAGCACTCTTCTACTCTACTGTGTTTCCTATGGGGTCCAAACAGTGAGCTTGCTCAGAACAAAAGAACTGTGCTTCCTACACACACGGGCCATATCTAGTTCAACTCTGCTTAGGAAACTGACAAGAACAGTAGCTCCTCTTCAGTCCAATACACTGTACTTGCTCGGAACAGACGCAAGTGCTATTTGCACTGTGTATGGCAATTGGAGCACAATAGTGACTCGTCTTACCGGAAAACAACTCTTGCTCGTAGGACAAAAAACTGCATGTGACTCAACTCCATTTAGGACTGGGAAACAAACGCTAGCTCGACTTTTAAGAAACACACTCTGCTTTTGAGAAAAGAGCACTCTTCTACTCTACTGTGTTTCCTATGTGTTCCCAAAAGTGAGCTTGCTCAGAACAAAAAACTGTGCTTCCTACACAAACGGCCATATATACTTCAAGTCTGCTTAGGAACCTGACAAGAACAGTAGATCCTCTTCAGTCCAATACACTGTACTTGCTGGGAACAGACGCCAGTGCTATTTGTCCTAGTATGGCAATGGCAGCGTAATAGTGACTCTTCTTACCAGAAAACAACTCTTGCTCGTGGACCAGAAACTGCATGTGATTCAACTCCATTTAGGACTGGGAAACAAACGCTAGCTCGCCCTACAAGAAACACACTCTGCTTTTGAGAAAAGAGCACTCTTCTACTCTACTGTGTTTCCTATGGGGTCCAAACAGTGAGCTTGCTCAGAACAAAAGAACTGTGCTTCCTAAACACGCGGGACATATCTCGTTCAACTCTGCTTAGGAAACTGACAAGAACACTAGCTCCTCTTCAGTCCAATACACTGTACTTGCTCGGAACAGACGCGAGTGCTATTTGCACTGTGTATGGCAATTGGAGCACAATAGTGACTCGTCTTACCGGAAAACAACTTATGATCGTAGGACCAAAAACTGCATGTGACTCAACACCATTTAGGACTGGGAAACAAACGCTAGCTCGCCTTCCAAAAACACACTCTGCTTTTGAGAAAAGAGCGCTCTTCTACTCTACTGTGTTTCCTATGTGTTCCGAACAGTGAGCTTGCTCAGAACAAAAAAAACTGTGCTTCCTACACACACGGCCATATCTAGCTCAAGTCTGCTTAGGAAACTGACAAGAACAGTAGCTCCTATTCAGTCTGATACACTGTACTTGCTGGGAACAGACGCGAGTGCTATTTGCACTGTATATGGCATTTGGAGCACAACAGTGACTCTTCTTACCAGAAAACAACTCTTGCTCGTAGGACAAAAAACTGCATGTGACTCAACTCCATTTAGGACTGGGAAACAAACGCGAGCTCGCCTTACAAGAAACACACTCTGCTTTTAAGAAAAGTGCACTCTTCTACTCTACTGTGTTTCCTAAAGGGCCAGAACAGTGAGCTTGCTCAGAACATAAGAACTGTGCTTCCTACACACACGGGCCATATCTAGTTCAACTCTGCTTAGGAAACTGACAAGAACAGTAGCTCCTCTTCAGTCTGATACACTGTACTTGCTGGGAACAGACGCATGTGCTATTTGCACTGTGTATGGCAATGGGAGAGCTACAGTGACTTTCCTTACCAGAAAACAACTCTTGCTCATAGGACCAGAAACTGCATGTGATTCCACTCCATTTAGTACTGGGAAACAAACGCTAGCTCGCCTTACAAGAAACACACTCTGCTTTAGAGAAAAGAGCACTCTTCTACTCTACTGTTTCCTATGTGTTCCGAACAGTGAGCTTGCTCAGAACAAAAAAACTGTGCTTCCTACAAACATTGCCACATCTAGTTCAAGTCTGCTTAGGAACCTGACAAGAACAGTAGATCCTCTTCAGTCCAATACACTGTGCTCCTGGGAACAGACAACAGTGCTATTTGTCCTGTGTATGGCAATGGCAGCGCAATAGTGACTCTTCTTACCATAAAACAACTCTTGCTCTTAGGACCAGAAACTGCATGTGATTCAACTCCATTTAGGACTGGGAAACAAATGCTAGCTCGCCTTACAAGAAACACACTCTGCTTTTGAGAGAAGAGCACAATTCTACTCTACTGTGTTTCCTATGGGGTCCGAACAGTGAGCTTGCTCAGAAAAAAAGAACTGTGCTTCCTACACACACCGACCATATCTAGTTCAACTCTGCTTAGGAAACTGACAAGAACAGTAGCTCCTCTTCAGTCCGATACACTGTATTTGCTGGGAACAGACGCGAGTGCTATTTGCACTGTGTATGGCAATGGGAGCTCAATAGTTACTTTCCTTACCAGAAAACAACCCTTGCTGGTAGGAACAGAAACTGCATGTAATTCAACTCCATTTAGGACTGGGAAACAAACGCTAGCTTGCCTTACAAGAAACACAATCTGCTTTTGAGAAAAGAGCACAATTCTACTCTACTGTGTTTCCTATGGGGTCCGAACAGAAAGCTTGCTCAGAACAAAAGAACTGTGCTTCCTACACACACGGCCATATCTAGTTCAATTCTGCTTAGGAACCTGACAAGAACAGTAGATCCTCTTCAGTCCAATACACTGTACTTGCTGGGAACAGACGCCAGTGCTATTTGTCCTGTGTATGGCAATGGCAGCGCAATAGTGACTCTTCTTACCAGAAAACAACTCTTGCTTGTAGGACCAGAAACTGCATGTGATTCAACTCCATTTAGGACTGGGAAACAAACGCTAGCTCGCCTTACAAGAAACACAATCTGCTTTTGAGAAAAGAGCACTCTTCTACTCTACTGTGTTTCCTATAGGGCCAGAAAAGTGAGCTTTCTCAGAACAAAAGAACTGTGCTTCCTACACACGGGCCATATCTAGTTCAACTCTGCTTAGGAAACTGACAAGAACAGTAGCTCCTATTCAGTCAAATACACTGTACTTGCTGGGAACAGACGTGAGTGCTCTTTGCACTGTGTATTGCATTTGGAGCGCAATAGTGACTCTTCTTACCAGAAAACAACTCTTGCTCATAGGACCAAAAACTGCCTGTGACTCAACTCCATTTAGGACTGGGAAACAAACGCGAGCTCGCCTTACAAGAAACACACTTTACTTTAGAGAAATGAGCAGTCTTCTACTCTACTGTGTTCTCTATGGGGTCCGAACAGTGAGCTTGCTCAGAACAAAAAAACTGTGCTTCCTAAACACGCGGGACATATCTCGTTCAACTCTGCTTAGGAAACTGACAAGAACACTAGCTCCTCTTCAGTCCAATACACTGTACTTGCTCGGAACAGACGCGAGTGCTATTTGCACTGTGTATGGCAATTGGAGCACAATAGTGACTCGTCTTACCGGAAAACAACTCTTGCTCGTAGGACAAAAAACTGCATGTGACTCAACTCCATTTAGGACTGGGAAACAAACGCTAGCTCGCCTTCCAAAAACACACTCTGCTTTTGAGAAAAGAGCGCTCTTCTACTCTACTGTGTTTCCTATGTGTTCCGAACAGTGAGCTTGCTCAGAACAAAAAAACTGTGCTTCCTACACACACGGCCATATCTAGCTCAAGTCTGCTTAGGAAACTGACAAGAACAGTAGCTCCTATTCAGTCTGATACACTGTACTTGCTGGGAACAGACGCGAGTGCTATTTGCACTGTATATGGCATTTGGAGCACAACAGTGACTCTTCTTACCAGAAAACAACTCTTGCTCGTAGGACAAAAAACTGCATGTGACTCAACTCCATTTAGGACTGGGAAACAAACGCGAGCTCGCCTTCCAAGAAACACACTCTGCTTTTGAGAAAAGAGCACTCTTCTACTCTACTGTTTCCTATGTGTTCCGAACAGTGAGCTTGCTCATAACAAAAAAACTGTGCTTCGAACAAACACGGCCATATCTAGTTCAAGTCTGCTTAGGAACCTGACAAGAACAGTAGATCCTCTTCAGTCCAATACACTGTACTTGCTGCGAACAGACGCCAGTGCTATTTTTCCTGTGTGTGGCAATGGCAGCACAATAGTGACTATTTTTACCATAAAACAACTCTTGCTCGTAGGACAGAAACTGCATGTGATTCCACTCCATTTAGGACTGGGAAACAAACGCTAGCTCGCCTTACAAGAAACACACTCTGCTTTAGAGAAAAGAGCACTCTTCTACTCTACTGTGTTTCCTATTGTGTCCAAACAGTGAGCTTGCTCAGAACAAAAGAACTGTGCTTCCTACACACAAGGACCATATGTAGTTCAACTCTGCTTAGGAAACTGACAAGAACAGTAGCTCCTATTCAGTCCAATACACTGTACTTGCTGGGAAAAGACGCGAGTGCTATTTGCCCTGTGTATGGCAATCGAGCGCAATAGTGACCTTCCTTACCAGAAAACAACTCTTGTTCGTAGGACCAGAAACTGCATGTGATTCAACTCCATTTAGGACTAGGAAACAAACGCTAGCTCGCCTTAGAAGAAAGACACTCTGCTTTTGAGAAAAGAGCACTCTTCTACTCTACTGTGTTTCCTATGGGGTCCAAACAGTGAGCTTGCTCAGAACAAAGAACTGTGCTTCCTACACACATGGACCATATCAAGTTCAACTCTGCTTAGGAAACTGACAAGAACAGTAGCTCCTCTTCAGTTCGATACACTGTACTTGCTGGGAACAGACGCGAGTGCTATTTCCACTGTGTATGCCAAAGGGAGCACAATAGTGACTTTCCTTACCAGAAAACAACTCTTGCTCGTAGAACCAGAAACTGCATGTGATTCAACGCCATTTAGGACTGGGAAACAAATGATAGCTTGCCTTACAAAAAACACACTGTGCTTTTGAGAAAAGAGCACTCTTCTACTCTACTGTGTTTCCTATGGGGTTCGAACAGTGAGCTTGCTCAGAACAAAAGAACTGTGCTTCCTACACACACGGCCATATCCAGTTCAATTCTGCTTAGGAACCTGACAAGAACAGTACATCCTCTTCAGTCCAATACACTGTACTTGCTGCGAACAGACGCCAGTGCTATTGTTCCTGTGTGTGGCAATGGCAGCACAATAGTGACTATTTTTACCATAAAACAACTCTTGCTCGTAGGACAGAAACTGCATGTGATTCCACTCCATTTAGGACTGGGAAACAAACGCTAGCTCGCCTTACAAGAAACACACTCTGCTTTAGAGAAAAGAGCACTCTTCTACTCTACTGTGTTTCCTATGGGGTCCAAAGCGTGAGCTTGCTCAGAACAAAAGAACTGTGCTTCCTACACACAAGGACCATATGTAGTTCAACTCTGCTTACGAAACTGATAAAAACAGTAGCTCCTATTCAGTCCAATACACTGTACTTGCTGGGAAAAGACGTGAGTGCTATTTGCCCTGTGTATGGCAATGGGAGCGCAATTGTGACTTTCCTTACCAGAAAACAACTCCTGTTCGTAGGACCATAAACTGCATGTGATTCAACTCCATTTAGGACTGGGAAACAAACGCTAGCTCGCCTTACAAGAAACACACTCTGCTTTTGAGAAAAGAGCACTCTTCTACTCTACTGTGTTTCCTATGGCGTCCAAACAGTGAGCTTGCTCAGAACAAAAGAACTGTGCTTCCTACACACAAGGACCATATGTAGTTCAACTCTGCTTAGGAAACTGACAAGAACAGTAGCTCCTATTCAGTCCAATACACTGTACTTGCTGGGAACAGACGCGAGTGCTATTTGCACTGTGTATGGCATTTGGAGCGCAATAGTGACTCTTCTTACCAGAAAACAACTCTTGCTCGTAGGACCAAAAACTGTCTGTGACTCAACTCCATTTAGGACTGGGAAACAAACGTGAGCTCGCCGTACAAGAAACACACTCTGCTTTAGAGAAAAGAGCACTCTTCTACTCTACTGTGTTTCCTACAGGGCCAGAACAGTGAGCTTGCTCAGAACAAAAGAACTGTGCTTCCTACACACACGGTCCATATCTAGTTCAATTCTGCTTAGGAAACTGACAAGAACAGTAGCTCCTCTTCAGTCCGATACACTGTACTTGCTGAGAACAGATGCGAGTGCTATTTGCACTGTGTATGGCATTTGGAGCGCAATAGTGACTCTTCTTACCAGAAAACAGCTCTTGCTCATAGGACCAAAAAATGTCTGTGACTCAACTCCATTTAGGACTGGGAAACAAACGTGAGCTCGCCGTACAAGAAACACACTCTGCTTTAGAGAAAAGAGCACTCTTCTACTCTACTGTGTTTCCTACAGGGCCAGAACAGTGAGCTTGCTCAGAACAAAAGAACTGTGCTTCCTACACACACGGGCCATATCTAGTTCAACTCTGCTTAGGAAACTGACAAGAACAGTAGCTCCTCTTCAGTCCGATACACTGTACTTGCTGAGAACAGACGCGAGTGCTATTTGCACTGTGAATGGCAATTAGAGCACATTAGTGACTCGTCTTACCAGAAAACAACTCTTGCTCGTAGGACAAAAACTGCATGGGACTCAACTCCATTTAGGACTGGGAAACAAACTCTAGCTCGCCTTACAAGAAACACACTCTGCTTTTGAGAAAAGAGCAGTATTCTAATCTAAAGTGTTTCCTATAGGGCCAGAACATTGAGCTTGCTCAGAAAAAAAGAACTGTGCTTCCTACACACACGGGCAATATCTAGTTTAACTCTGATTAGGAAACTGAGAAGAACAGTAGCTCCTCTTCAGTCCAATACACTGTACTTGCTGGGAACAGATGCCAGTGCTATTTGCACTGTGTATGGCAATGGGAGCACAATAGTAACTTTCCTTACCAGAAAACAACTCTTGCTTGTAGGACCAGAAACTGCATGTGATTCAACTCCAATTAGGACTGGGAAACAAATGCTAGTTCGCCTTACAAGAAACACTCTCTGCTTTTTAGAAAAGAGCACTCTTCCACTCTACTGTGTTTCCTATGGGGTCCAAACAGTGAGCTTGCTCAGAACAAAAGAACTGGGCTTCCTACACACATCGACCATATCTAGTTCAACTCTGCTTAGGAAACTGACAAGAACAGTAGCTCCTCTTCAGTCCAATACACTGTACTTGCGGGGAAGAGACGCGAGTGCTATTTGCACTGTGTATGGCAATTGGAGCACAATAGTGACTCGTCTTACCAGAAAACAACTCTTGCTCGTAGGACAAAAAACTGCATGTGACTCAACTCCATTTAGGTCTGGGAAACAAACGCTAGCTCACCTTACAAGAAACACACTCTGCTTTAGAGAAAAGAGCACTCTTCTACTCTACTGTGTTTCCTATGGGGTCCAAAGCGTGAGCTTGCTCAGAACAAAAGAACTGTGCTTCCTACACACAAGGACCATATGTAGTTCAACTCTGCTTACGAAACTGATAAAAACAGTAGCTCCTATTCAGTCCAATACACTGTACTTGCTGGGAAAAGACGTGAGTGCTATTTGCCCTGTGTATGGCAATGGGAGCGCAATTGTGACTTTCCTTACCAGAAAACAACTCCTGTTCGTAGGACCATAAACTGCATGTGATTCAACTCCATTTAGGACTGGGAAACAAACGCTAGCTCGCCTTACAAGAAACACACTCTGCTTTTGAGAAAAGAGCACTCTTCTACTCTACTGTGTTTCCTATGGCGTCCAAACAGTGAGCTTGCTCAGAACAAAAGAACTGTGCTTCCTACACACAAGGACCATATGTAGTTCAACTCTGCTTAGGAAACTGACAAGAACAGTAGCTCCTATTCAGTCCAATACACTGTACTTGCTGGGAACAGACGCGAGTGCTATTTGCACTGTGTATGGCATTTGGAGCGCAATAGTGACTCTTCTTACCAGAAAACAACTCTTGCTCGTAGGACCAAAAACTGTCTGTGACTCAACTCCATTTAGGACTGGGAAACAAACGTGAGCTCGCCGTACAAGAAACACACTCTGCTTTAGAGAAAAGAGCACTCTTCTACTCTACTGTGTTTCCTACAGGGCCAGAACAGTGAGCTTGCTCAGAACAAAAGAACTGTGCTTCCTACACACACGGTCCATATCTAGTTCAATTCTGCTTAGGAAACTGACAAGAACAGTAGCTCCTCTTCAGTCCGATACACTGTACTTGCTGAGAACAGATGCGAGTGCTATTTGCACTGTGTATGGCATTTGGAGCGCAATAGTGACTCTTCTTACCAGAAAACAGCTCTTGCTCATAGGACCAAAAAATGTCTGTGACTCAACTCCATTTAGGACTGGGAAACAAACGTGAGCTCGCCGTACAAGAAACACACTCTGCTTTAGAGAAAAGAGCACTCTTCTACTCTACTGTGTTTCCTACAGGGCCAGAACAGTGAGCTTGCTCAGAACAAAAGAACTGTGCTTCCTACACACACGGGCCATATCTAGTTCAACTCTGCTTAGGAAACTGACAAGAACAGTAGCTCCTCTTCAGTCCGATACACTGTACTTGCTGAGAACAGACGCGAGTGCTATTTGCACTGTGAATGGCAATTAGAGCACATTAGTGACTCGTCTTACCAGAAAACAACTCTTGCTCGTAGGACAAAAACTGCATGGGACTCAACTCCATTTAGGACTGGGAAACAAACTCTAGCTCGCCTTACAAGAAACACACTCTGCTTTTGAGAAAAGAGCAGTATTCTAATCTAAAGTGTTTCCTATAGGGCCAGAACATTGAGCTTGCTCAGAAAAAAAGAACTGTGCTTCCTACACACACGGGCAATATCTAGTTTAACTCTGATTAGGAAACTGAGAAGAACAGTAGCTCCTCTTCAGTCCAATACACTGTACTTGCTGGGAACAGATGCCAGTGCTATTTGCACTGTGTATGGCAATGGGAGCACAATAGTAACTTTCCTTACCAGAAAACAACTCTTGCTTGTAGGACCAGAAACTGCATGTGATTCAACTCCAATTAGGACTGGGAAACAAATGCTAGTTCGCCTTACAAGAAACACTCTCTGCTTTTTAGAAAAGAGCACTCTTCCACTCTACTGTGTTTCCTATGGGGTCCAAACAGTGAGCTTGCTCAGAACAAAAGAACTGGGCTTCCTACACACATCGACCATATCTAGTTCAACTCTGCTTAGGAAACTGACAAGAACAGTAGCTCCTCTTCAGTCCAATACACTGTACTTGCGGGGAAGAGACGCGAGTGCTATTTGCACTGTGTATGGCAATTGGAGCACAATAGTGACTCGTCTTACCAGAAAACAACTCTTGCTCGTAGGACAAAAAACTGCATGTGACTCAACTCCATTTAGGTCTGGGAAACAAACGCTAGCTCACCTTACAAGAAACACACTCTGCTTTAGAGAAAAGAGCACTCTTCTACTCTACTGTGTTTCCTATGGGGTCCAAAGCGTGAGCTTGCTCAGAACAAAAGAACTGTGCTTCCTACACACAAGGACCATATGTAGTTCAACTCTGCTTACGAAACTGATAAAAACAGTAGCTCCTATTCAGTCCAATACACTGTACTTGCTGGGAAAAGACGTGAGTGCTATTTGCCCTGTGTATGGCAATGGGAGCGCAATTGTGACTTTCCTTACCAGAAAACAACTCCTGTTCGTAGGACCATAAACTGCATGTGATTCAACTCCATTTAGGACTGGGAAACAAACGCTAGCTCGCCTTACAAGAAACACACTCTGCTTTTGAGAAAAGAGCACTCTTCTACTCTACTGTGTTTCCTATGGCGTCCAAACAGTGAGCTTGCTCAGAACAAAAGAACTGTGCTTCCTACACACAAGGACCATATGTAGTTCAACTCTGCTTAGGAAACTGACAAGAACAGTAGCTCCTATTCAGTCCAATACACTGTACTTGCTGGGAACAGACGCGAGTGCTATTTGCACTGTGTATGGCATTTGGAGCGCAATAGTGACTCTTCTTACCAGAAAACAACTCTTGCTCGTAGGACCAAAAACTGTCTGTGACTCAACTCCATTTAGGACTGGGAAACAAACGTGAGCTCGCCGTACAAGAAACACACTCTGCTTTAGAGAAAAGAGCACTCTTCTACTCTACTGTGTTTCCTACAGGGCCAGAACAGTGAGCTTGCTCAGAACAAAAGAACTGTGCTTCCTACACACACGGTCCATATCTAGTTCAATTCTGCTTAGGAAACTGACAAGAACAGTAGCTCCTCTTCAGTCCGATACACTGTACTTGCTGAGAACAGATGCGAGTGCTATTTGCACTGTGTATGGCATTTGGAGCGCAATAGTGACTCTTCTTACCAGAAAACAGCTCTTGCTCATAGGACCAAAAAATGTCTGTGACTCAACTCCATTTAGGACTGGGAAACAAACGTGAGCTCGCCGTACAAGAAACACACTCTGCTTTAGAGAAAAGAGCACTCTTCTACTCTACTGTGTTTCCTACAGGGCCAGAACAGTGAGCTTGCTCAGAACAAAAGAACTGTGCTTCCTACACACACGGGCCATATCTAGTTCAACTCTGCTTAGGAAACTGACAAGAACAGTAGCTCCTCTTCAGTCCGATACACTGTACTTGCTGAGAACAGACGCGAGTGCTATTTGCACTGTGAATGGCAATTAGAGCACATTAGTGACTCGTCTTACCAGAAAACAACTCTTGCTCGTAGGACAAAAACTGCATGGGACTCAACTCCATTTAGGACTGGGAAACAAACTCTAGCTCGCCTTACAAGAAACACACTCTGCTTTTGAGAAAAGAGCAGTATTCTAATCTAAAGTGTTTCCTATAGGGCCAGAACATTGAGCTTGCTCAGAAAAAAAGAACTGTGCTTCCTACACACACGGGCAATATCTAGTTTAACTCTGATTAGGAAACTGAGAAGAACAGTAGCTCCTCTTCAGTCCAATACACTGTACTTGCTGGGAACAGATGCCAGTGCTATTTGCACTGTGTATGGCAATGGGAGCACAATAGTAACTTTCCTTACCAGAAAACAACTCTTGCTTGTAGGACCAGAAACTGCATGTGATTCAACTCCAATTAGGACTGGGAAACAAATGCTAGTTCGCCTTACAAGAAACACTCTCTGCTTTTTAGAAAAGAGCACTCTTCCACTCTACTGTGTTTCCTATGGGGTCCAAACAGTGAGCTTGCTCAGAACAAAAGAACTGGGCTTCCTACACACATCGACCATATCTAGTTCAACTCTGCTTAGGAAACTGACAAGAACAGTAGCTCCTCTTCAGTCCAATACACTGTACTTGCGGGGAAGAGACGCGAGTGCTATTTGCACTGTGTATGGCAATTGGAGCACAATAGTGACTCGTCTTACCAGAAAACAACTCTTGCTCGTAGGACAAAAAACTGCATGTGACTCAACTCCATTTAGGTCTGGGAAACAAACGCTAGCTCACCTTACAAGAAACACACTCTGCTTTTGAGAAAAGAGCACTCTTCTACTCTACTGTGTTTCCTATGGGGTCCGAACAGTGAGCTTTACCAGAACAAAAGAACTGTGCTCCCTACACACACATCCATATCTAGTTCAATTCTGCTTAGGAACCTGACAAGAACAGTAGCTCCTCTTCAGTCCAATACACTGTACTGCTGGGAACAGAAGCCAGTGCTCTTTGTCCTGTGTATGGCAATGGCAGCGCAATAGTGACTATTCTTATCATAAAACAACTCTTGCTCGTAGGACCAGAAATTGCATGTGATTCAACTCCGTTTAGGACTGGGAAACAAACGCTAGCTCACCTTATAAGAAACACAATCTGCTTTAGAGAAAAGACCACTCTTCTACTCTATTGTGTTTCCTATAGGGCCGGAACCGTGAGCTTTCTCAGAACAAAAGAACTGTGCTTCCTACACACGGGCCATATCTAGTTCAACTCTGCTTAGGAAACTGACAAGAACAGTAGCTCCTCTTCAGTCCGATACAGTGTACTTGCTGGGAACAGATGCGAGTGCTATTTGCACTGTGTATGGCAATGGGAGCGCAATAGTGACTCTTCTTACCAGAAAACAACTCTTGCTCGTAGGACCAGAAACTGCATGTGATTCAACTCCGTTTAGGACTGGGAAACAAATGCTAGCTCGCCTTACATGAAACACTCTCTGCTTTTGAGAAAAGAGCACTCTTCTACTCTACTGTGTTTCCTATGGGGTCCAAACAGTGAGCTTGCTCAGAACAAAGAACTGTGCTTCCTACACACATGGACCATATCTAGTTCAACTATGCTTAGGAAACTGACAAGAACAGTAGCTCCTCTTCAGTCCGATACACTGTACTTCCTGGGAACAGACGCGAGTGTTATTTGCACTGTGTATGTCAAAGGGAGCGCAATAGTGACTTTCCTTACCAGAAAACAACTCTTGCTCGTAGGACCAGAAACTGCATGTGATTCAACGCCATTTAGGACTGGGAAACAAATGATAGCTTGCCTTACAAAAAACACACTGTGCTTTTGAGAAAAGAGCACTCTTCTACTCTACTGTGTTTCCTATGGGGTTCGAACAGTGAGCTTGCTCATAACAAAAGAACTGTGCTTCCTAAACACATGGCCATATCTAGTTCAATTCTGCTTAGGAACCTGACAAGAACAGTAGCTCCTCTTCAGTCCAATACACTGTACTTGCTGCGAACAGACGCCAGTGCTATTTTTCCTGTGTGTGGCAATGGCAGCACAATAGTGACTATTTTTACCATAAAACAACTCTTGCTCGTAGGACAGAAACTGCATGTGATTCCACTCCATTTAGGACTGGGAAACAAACGCTAGCTCGCCTTACAAGAAACACACTCTGCTTTAGAGAAAAGAGCACTCTTCTACTCTACTGTGTTTCCTATTGTGTCCAAACAGTGAGCTTGCTCAGAACAAAAGAACTGTGCTTCCTACACACAAGGACCATATGTAGTTCAACTCTGCTTAGGAAACTGACAAGAACAGTAGCTCCTATTCAGTCCAATACACTGTACTTGCTGGGAAAAGACGCGAGTGCTATTTGCCCTGTGTATGGCAATCGAGCGCAATAGTGACTTTCCTTACCAGAAAACAACTCTTGTTCGTAGGACCAGAAACTGCATGTGATTCAACTCCATTTAGGACTAGGAAACAAACCCTAGCTCGCCTTAGAAGAAAGACACTCTGCTTTTGAGAAAAGAGCACTCTTCTACTCTACTGTGTTTCCTATGGGGTCCAAACAGTGAGCTTGCTCAGAACAAAGAACTGTGCTTCCTACACACATGGACCATATCAAGTTCAACTCTGCTTAGGAAACTGACAAGAACAGTAGCTCCTCTTCAGTTCGATACACTGTACTTGCTGGGAACAGACGCGAGTGCTATTTCCACTGTGTATGCCAAAGGGAGCACAATAGTGACTTTCCTTACCAGAAAACAACTCTTGCTCGTAGAACCAGAAACTGCATGTGATTCAACGCCATTTAGGACTGGGAAACAAATGATAGCTTGCCTTACAAAAAACACACTGTGCTTTTGAGAAAAGAGCACTCTTCTACTCTACTGTGTTTCCTATGGGGTTCGAACAGTGAGCTTGCTCAGAACAAAAGAACTGTGCTTCCTACACACACGGCCATATCCAGTTCAATTCTGCTTAGGAACCTGACAAGAACAGTAGATCCTCTTCAGTCCAATACACTGTACTTGCTGCGAACAGACGCCAGTGCTATTGTTCCTGTGTGTGGCAATGGCAGCACAATAGTGACTATTTTTACCATAAAACAACTCTTGCTCGTAGGACAGAAACTGCATGTGATTCCACTCCATTTAGGACTGGGAAACAAACGCTAGCTCGCCTTACAAGAAACACACTCTGCTTTAGAGAAAAGAGCACTCTTCTACTCTACTGTGTTTCCTATGGGGTCCAAAGCGTGAGCTTGCTCAGAACAAAAGAACTGTGCTTCCTACACACAAGGACCATATGTAGTTCAACTCTGCTTACGAAACTGATAAAAACAGTAGCTCCTATTCAGTCCAATACACTGTACTTGCTGGGAAAAGACGCGAGTGCTATTTGCCCTGTGTATGGCAATGGGAGCGCAATTGTGACTTTCCTTACCAGAAAACAACTCCTGTTCGTAGGACCATAAACTGCATGTGATTCAACTCCATTTAGGACTGGGAAACAAACGCTAGCTCGCCTTACAAGAAACACACTCTGCTTTTGAGAAAAGAGCACTCTTCTACTCTACTGTGTTTCCTATGGCGTCCAAACAGTGAGCTTGCTCAGAACAAAAGAACTGTGCTTCCTACACACAAGGACCATATGTAGTTCAACTCTGCTTAGGAAACTGACAAGAACAGTAGCTCCTATTCAGTCCAATACACTGTACTTGCTGGGAACAGACGCGAGTGCTATTTGCACTGTGTATGGCATTTGGAGCGCAATAGTGACTCTTCTTACCAGAAAACAACTCTTGCTCGTAGGACCAAAAACTGTCTGTGACTCAACTCCATTTAGGACTGGGAAACAAACGTGAGCTCGCCGTACAAGAAACACACTCTGCTTTAGAGAAAAGAGCACTCTTCTACTCTACTGTGTTTCCTACAGGGCCAGAACAGTGAGCTTGCTCAGAACAAAAGAACTGTGCTTCCTACACACACGGTCCATATCTAGTTCAATTCTGCTTAGGAAACTGACAAGAACAGTAGCTCCTCTTCAGTCCGATACACTGTACTTGCTGAGAACAGATGCGAGTGCTATTTGCACTGTGTATGGCATTTGGAGCGCAATAGTGACTCTTCTTACCAGAAAACAGCTCTTGCTCATAGGACCAAAAAATGTCTGTGACTCAACTCCATTTAGGACTGGGAAACAAACGTGAGCTCGCCGTACAAGAAACACACTCTGCTTTAGAGAAAAGAGCACTCTTCTACTCTACTGTGTTTCCTACAGGGCCAGAACAGTGAGCTTGCTCAGAACAAAAGAACTGTGCTTCCTACACACACGGGCCATATCTAGTTCAACTCTGCTTAGGAAACTGACAAGAACAGTAGCTCCTCTTCAGTCCGATACACTGTACTTGCTGAGAACAGACGCGAGTGCTATTTGCACTGTGAATGGCAATTAGAGCACATTAGTGACTCGTCTTACCAGAAAACAACTCTTGCTCGTAGGACAAAAACTGCATGGGACTCAACTCCATTTAGGACTGGGAAACAAACTCTAGCTCGCCTTACAAGAAACACACTCTGCTTTTGAGAAAAGAGCAGTATTCTAATCTAAAGTGTTTCCTATAGGGCCAGAACATTGAGCTTGCTCAGAAAAAAAGAACTGTGCTTCCTACACACACGGGCAATATCTAGTTTAACTCTGATTAGGAAACTGAGAAGAACAGTAGCTCCTCTTCAGTCCAATACACTGTACTTGCTGGGAACAGATGCCAGTGCTATTTGCACTGTGTATGGCAATGGGAGCACAATAGTAACTTTCCTTACCAGAAAACAACTCTTGCTTGTAGGACCAGAAACTGCATGTGATTCAACTCCAATTAGGACTGGGAAACAAATGCTAGTTCGCCTTACAAGAAACACTCTCTGCTTTTTAGAAAAGAGCACTCTTCCACTCTACTGTGTTTCCTATGGGGTCCAAACAGTGAGCTTGCTCAGAACAAAAGAACTGGGCTTCCTACACACATCGACCATATCTAGTTCAACTCTGCTTAGGAAACTGACAAGAACAGTAGCTCCTCTTCAGTCCAATACACTGTACTTGCGGGGAAGAGACGCGAGTGCTATTTGCACTGTGTATGGCAATTGGAGCACAATAGTGACTCGTCTTACCAGAAAACAACTCTTGCTCGTAGGACAAAAAACTGCATGTGACTCAACTCCATTTAGGTCTGGGAAACAAACGCTAGCTCACCTTACAAGAAACACACTCTGCTTTTGAGAAAAGAGCACTCTTCTACTCTACTGTGTTTCCTATGGGGTCCGAACAGTGAGCTTTACCAGAACAAAAGAACTGTGCTCCCTACACACACATCCATATCTAGTTCAATTCTGCTTAGGAACCTGACAAGAACAGTAGCTCCTCTTCAGTCCAATACACTGTACTGCTGGGAACAGAAGCCAGTGCTCTTTGTCCTGTGTATGGCAATGGCAGCGCAATAGTGACTATTCTTATCATAAAACAACTCTTGCTCGTAGGACCAGAAATTGCATGTGATTCAACTCCGTTTAGGACTGGGAAACAAACGCTAGCTCACCTTATAAGAAACACAATCTGCTTTAGAGAAAAGACCACTCTTCTACTCTATTGTGTTTCCTATAGGGCCGGAACCGTGAGCTTTCTCAGAACAAAAGAACTGTGCTTCCTACACACGGGCCATATCTAGTTCAACTCTGCTTAGGAAACTGACAAGAACAGTAGCTCCTCTTCAGTCCGATACAGTGTACTTGCTGGGAACAGATGCGAGTGCTATTTGCACTGTGTATGGCAATGGGAGCGCAATAGTGACTCTTCTTACCAGAAAACAACTCTTGCTCGTAGGACCAGAAACTGCATGTGATTCAACTCCGTTTAGGACTGGGAAACAAATGCTAGCTCGCCTTACATGAAACACTCTCTGCTTTTGAGAAAAGAGCACTCTTCTACTCTACTGTGTTTCCTATGGGGTCCAAACAGTGAGCTTGCTCAGAACAAAGAACTGTGCTTCCTACACACATGGACCATATCTAGTTCAACTATGCTTAGGAAACTGACAAGAACAGTAGCTCCTCTTCAGTCCGATACACTGTACTTCCTGGGAACAGACGCGAGTGTTATTTGCACTGTGTATGTCAAAGGGAGCGCAATAGTGACTTTCCTTACCAGAAAACAACTCTTGCTCGTAGGACCAGAAACTGCATGTGATTCAACGCCATTTAGGACTGGGAAACAAATGATAGCTTGCCTTACAAAAAACACACTGTGCTTTTGAGAAAAGAGCACTCTTCTACTCTACTGTGTTTCCTATGGGGTTCGAACAGTGAGCTTGCTCATAACAAAAGAACTGTGCTTCCTAAACACATGGCCATATCTAGTTCAATTCTGCTTAGGAACCTGACAAGAACAGTAGATCCTCTTCAGTCCAATACACTGTACTTGCTGCGAACAGACGCCAGTGCTATTTTTCCTGTGTGTGGCAATGGCAGCACAATAGTGACTATTTTTACCATAAAACAACTCTTGCTCGTAGGACAGAAACTGCATGTGATTCCACTCCATTTAGGACTGGGAAACAAACGCTAGCTCGCCTTACAAGAAACACACTCTGCTTTAGAGAAAAGAGCACTCTTCTACTCTACTGTGTTTCCTATGGGGTCCAAAGCGTGAGCTTGCTCAGAACAAAAGAACTGTGCTTCCTACACACAAGGACCATATGTAGTTCAACTCTGCTTACGAAACTGATAAAAACAGTAGCTCCTATTCAGTCCAATACACTGTACTTGCTGGGAAAAGACGCGAGTGCTATTTGCCCTGTGTATGGCAATGGGAGCGCAATTGTGACTTTCCTTACCAGAAAACAACTCTTGTTCGTAGGACCAGAAACTGCATGTGATTCAACTCCATTTAGGACTGGGAAACAAACGCTAGCTCGCCTTACAACAAACACACTCTGCTTTTGAGAAAAGAGCACTCTTCTACTCTACTGTGTTTCCTATGGGGTCCAAACAGTGAGCTTGCTCAGAACAAAAGAACTGTGCTTCCTACACACAAGGACCATATGTAGTTCAACTCTGCTTAGGAAACTGACAAGAACAGTAGCTCCTATTCAGTCCAATACACTGTACTTGCTGGGAACAGACGCGAGTGCTATTTGCACTGTGTATGGCATTTGGAGCGCAATAGTGACTCTTCTTACCAGAAAACAACTCTTGATCATAGGACCAAAAACTGTCTGTGACTCAACTCCATTTAGGACTGGGAAACAAACATGAGCTCGCCGTACAAGAAACACACTCTGCTTTAGAGAAAAGAGCACTCTTCTACTCTACTGGGTTTCCTACAGGGCCAGAACAGTGAGCTTGCTCAGAACAAAAGAACTGTGCTTCCTACACACACGGGCCATATCTAGTTCAACTCTGCTTAGGAAACTGACAAGAACAGTAGCTCCTCTACAGTCCGATACACTGTACTTGCTGAGAACAGATGCGAGTGCTATTTGCACTGTGTATGGCATTTGGAGCGCAATAGTGACTCTTCTTACCAGAAAACAGCTCTTGCTCGTAGGACCAAAAACTGTCTGTGACTCAACTCCATTTAGGACTGGGAAACAAACGTGAGCTCGCCTTACAAGAAACACACTCTGCTTTTGAGAAAAGAGCACTCTTCTACTCTACTGTGTTTCCCATGGGGTCCGAACAGTGAGCTTTCTCAGAACAAAAGAACTGTGCTTCCTACACACACAGCCATATCTAGTTCAATTCTGCTTAGGAACCTGACAAGAACAGTAGCTCCTCTTCAGTCCAATACACTGTACTGCTGGGAACAGAAGCCAGTGCTCTTTGTCCTGTGTATGGCAATGGCAGCACAATAGTGACTATTCTTATCATAAAACAACTCTTGCTCGTAGGACCAGAAACTGCATGTGATTCAACTCCATTTAGGACTGGGAAACAAACGCTAGCTCACCTTACAAGAAACACAATCTGCTTTAGAGAAAAGAGCACTCTTCTACTCTACTGTGTTTCCTATAGGGCCACAACCGTGAGCTTTTTCAGAACAAAAGAACTGTGCTTCCTACACACGGGCCATATCTAGTTCAACTCTGCTTAGGAAACTGACAAGAACAGTAGCTCCTCTTCAGTCCGATACACTGTACTTGCTGGGAACAGACGCGAGTGCTATTTGCACTGTGTATGGCAATGGGAGCGCAATAGTGACTCTTCTTACCAGAAAACAACTCTTGCTCGTAGGACCAGAAACTGCATGTGATTCAACTCCGTTTAGGACTGGGAAACAAATGCTAGCTCGCCTTACATGAAACACTCTCTGCTTTTGAGAAAAGAGCACTCTTCTACTCTACTGTGTTTCCTATGGGGTCCAAACAGTGAGCTTGCTCAGAACAAAGAACTGTGCTTCCTACACACATGGACCATATCTAGTTCAACTCTGCTTAGGAAACTGACAAGAACAGTAGCTCCTCTTCAGTCTGATACACTGTACTTCCTGGGAACAGACGCGAGTGTTATTTGCACTGTGTATGTCAAAGGGAGCGCAATAGTGACTTTCCTTACCAGAAAACAACTCTTGCTCGTAGGACCAGAAACTGCATGTGATTCAACTCCATTTAGGACTGGGAAAAAAATGATAGCTTGCCTTACAAAAAACACACTCTGCTTTTGAGAAAAGAGCACTCTTCTACTGTACTGTGTTTCCTATGGGGTCCGAACAGTGAGCTTGCTCAGAACAAAAGAACTGTGCTTCCTACACACATGGACCATATCTAGTTCAACTCTGCTTAGGAAACTGACAAGAGCAGTAGCTCCTCTTCAGTCCAATACACTGTACTTGCTGGGAACAGACGCGAGTGCTATTTGCACTGTGTATGGCAATGGGAGCACAATAGTGACTTTCCTTACCAGAAAACAACTCTTGCTCGTAGGACCAGAAAGTGCATGTGATTCAACTCCGTTTAGGACTGGGAAACAAATGCTAGCTCGCCTTGCATGAAACACTCTCTGCTTTTGAGAAAAGAGCACTCTTCTACTCTACTGTGTTTCCTATGGGGTCCAAACAGTGAGCTTGCTCAGAACAAAGGACTGTGCTTCCTACACACATGGACCATATCTAGTTCAACTCTGCTTAGGAAACTGACAAGAACAGTAGCTCCTCTTCAGTCCGATACACTGTACTTGCTGGGAACAGACGCGAGTGCTATTTGCACTGTGTATGGCAAAGGGAGCGCAACAGTGACTTTCCTTACCAGAAAACAACTCTTGCTCGTAGGACCAGAAACTGCAAGTGATTCAACTCCATTTAGGACTGGGAAACAAACGTGAGCTCGCCGTACAAGAAACACACTCTGCTTTAGAGAAAAGAGCACTCTTCTACTGTACTGTGTTTCCTACAGGGCCAGAACAGTGAGCTTGCTCAGAACAAAAGAACTGTGCTTCCTACACACACGGGCCATATCTAGTTCAACTCTGCTTAGGAAACTGACAAGAACAGTAGCTCCTCTTCAGTCCGATACACTGTACTTGCTGAGAACAGATGCGAGTGCTATTTGCACTGTGTATGGCATTTGGAGCGCAATAGTGACTCTTCTTACCAGAAAACAGCTCTTCCTCGTAGGACCAAAAACTGTCTGTGACTCAACTCCATTTAGGACTGGGAAACAAACGTGAGCTTGCCTTACAAGAAACACACTCTGCTTTAGAGAAAAGAGCACTCTTCTACTCTACTGTGTTTCCTACAGGGCCAGAACAGTGAGCTTGGTCAGAACAAAAGAACTGTGCTTCCTACACACAAGGACCATATGTAGTTCAACTCTGCTTGGGAAACTGACAAGAACAGTAGCTACTATTCAGTCCAATACACTCTACTTGCTGGGAAAAGACGCGAGTGCTATTTGCCCTGTGTATGGCAATGGGAGCGCAATAGTGACTTTCCTTACCAGAAAACAACTCTTGCTCGTAGGACCAGAAACTGCATGTGATTCAACTCCGTTTAGGACTGGGAAACAAATGCTAGCTCGCCTTACATGAAACACTCTCTGCTTTTGAGAAAAGAGCACTCTTCTACTCTACTGTGGTTCCTATGGGGTCCAAACAGTGAGCTTGCTCAGAACAAAAGAACTGTGCTTCCTACACACATCGACCATATCTAGTTCAACTCTGCTTAGGAACCTGACAAGAACAGTAGCTCCTTTTCAGTCCAATACACTGTACTTGCGGGCAAGATATGCGAGTGCTATTTGCACTGTGTATGGCAATTGGAGCACAATAGTGACTCGTCTTACCAGAAAACAACTCTTGCTCGTAGGACAAAAAACTGCATGTGACTCAACTCCATTTGGTCTGGGAAACAAACGCTAGCTCGCCTTACAAGAAACACACTCTGCTTTAGAGAAAAGAGCACTCTTCTACTCTACTGTGTTTCCTATGGGGTCCGAACAGTGAGCTTTCTCAGAACAAAAGAACTGTGCTTCCTACACACACAGCCATATCTAGTTCAATTCTGCTTAGGAACCTGACAAGAACAGTAGCTCCTCTTCAGTCCAATACACTGTACTGCTGGGAACAGACTCCAGTGCTATTTGTCCTGTGTATGACATTGCAGCGCAATAGTGACTATTCTTATCATAAAACAACTCTTGCTCGTAGGACCAGAAACTGCATGTGATTCAACTCCATTTAGGACTGGGAAACAAATGCTAGCTCGCCTTACAAGAAACACAATCTGCTTTAGAGAAAAGAGCACTCTTCTACTCTACTGTGTTTCCTATAGGGCCAGAACAGTGAGCTTGCTCAGAACAAAAGAACTGTGCTTCCTATACACGGGCCATATCTAGTTCAACTCTGCTTAGGAAACTGAAAAGAGCAGTAGCTCCTCTTCAGTCCGATACACTGTACTTGCTGGGAACAGACGCGAGTGCTATTTGCACTGTGCATGGCAATGGGAGCGCAATAGTGACTTTCCTTACCAGAAAACAACTCTTGCTCATAGGACCAGAAACTGCATGTGATTCAACTCCGTTTAGCACTGGGAAACAAATGCTAGCTCGCCTTACATGAAACACTCTCTGGTTTTGAGAAAAGAGCACTCTTCTACTCTACTGTGTTTCCTATGGGGTCCAAACAGTTAGCTTGCTCAGAACAAAGAACTGTGCTTCTTACACACATGGACCATATATAGTTCAACTCTGCTTAGGAAACTGACAAGAACAGTAGATCCTCTTCAGTCCGATACACTGTACTTGCCTGGAACAGACGCGAGTGCTATTTGCACTGTGTATGGCAAAGGGAGCACAATAGTGACTTTCCTTACCAGAAAACAACTCTTGCTCGTAGGACCAGAAACTGCATGTGATTCAACTCCATTTAGGACTGGGAAACAAACGCTAGCTCGCCTTACAAGAAACACACTCTGCTTTTGAGAAAAGAGCACTCTTCTACTCTACTGTGTTTCCTATGGGTTCCAAACAGTGAGCTTGCTCAGAACAAAGAACTGTGCTTCCTACACACATGGACCATATCAAGTTCAACTCTGCTTAGGAAACTGACAAGAACAGTAGCTCCTCTTCAGTCCGATACACTGTACTTGCAGGGAACAGACGCGAGTGCTATTTCCACTGTGTATGGCAAAGGGAGCACAATAGTGACTTTCCTTACCAGAAAACAACTCTTGCTCGTAGGACCAGAAAATGCATGTGATTCAACGCCATTTAGGACTGGGAAACAAATGATAGCTTGCCTTACAAAAAACACACTGTGCTTTTGAGAAAAGAGCACTCTTCTACTCTACTGTGTTTCCTATGGGGTTCGAACAGTGAGCTTGCTCAGA
This sequence comes from Peromyscus eremicus, assembly GCF_949786415.1. NCBI lineage: Eukaryota > Metazoa > Chordata > Mammalia > Rodentia > Cricetidae > Peromyscus > Peromyscus eremicus. The sequence goes on along the minus strand of NW_026734324.1, from coordinate 62,406 downwards.
GCAAAAGAACTGTGCTTCCTACACACACGGCCATATCCAGTTCAATTCTGCTTAGGAACCTGACAAGAACAGTAGATCCTCTTCAGTCCAATACACTGTACTTGCTGCGAACAGACGCCAGTGCTATTGTTCCTGTGTGTTTCAATGGCAGCACAATAGTGACTATTTTTACCATAAAACAACTCTTGCTCGTAGGACAGAAACTGCATGTGATTCCACTCCATTTAGGACAGGGAAACAAACGCTAGATCGCCTTACAAGAAACACACTCTGCTTTAGAGAAAAGAGCACTCTTCTACTCTACTGTGTTTCCTATGGGGTCCAAAGCGTGAGCTTGCTCAGAACAAAAGAACTGTGCTTCCTACACACAAGGACCATATGTAGTTCAACTCTGCTTACGAAACTGATAAAAACAGTAGCTCCTATTCAGTCCAATACACTGTACTTGCTGGGAAAAGACGCGAGTGCTATTTGCCCTGTGTATGGCAATGGGAGCACAATTGTGACTTTCCTTACCAGAAAACAACTCTTGTTCGTAGGACCATAAACTGCATGTGATTCAACTCCATTTAGGACTGGGAAACAAACGCTAGCTCGCCTTACAAGAAACACACTCTGCTTTTGAGAAAAGAGCACTCTTCTACTCTACTGTGTTTCCTATGGCGTCCAAACAGTGAGCTTGCTCAGAACAAAAGAACTGTGCTTCCTACACACAAGGACCATATGTAGTTCAACTCTGCTTAGGAAACTGACAAGAACAGTAGCTCCTATTCAGTCCAATACACGGTACTTGCTGGGAACAGACGCGAGTGCTATTTGCACTGTGTATGGCATTTGGAGCGCAATAGTGACTCTTCTTACCAGAAAACAACTCTTGCTCGTAGGACCAAAAACTGTCTGTGACTCAACTCCATTTAGGACTGGGAAACAAACGTGAGCTCGCCGTACAAGAAACACACTCTGCTTTAGAGAAAAGAGCACTCTTCTACTCTACTGTGTTTCCTACAGGGCCAGAACAGTGAGCTTGCTCAGAACAAAAGAACTGTGCTTCCTACACACACGGGCCATATCTAGTTCAATTCTGCTTAGGAAACTGACAAGAACAGTAGCTCCTTTTCAGTCCGATACACTGTACTTGCTGAGAACAGATGCGAGTGCTATTTGCACTGTGTATGGCATTTGGAGCGCAATAGTGACTCTTCTTACCAGAAAACAGCTCTTGCTCATAGGACCAAAAAATGTCTGTGACTCAACTCCATTTAGGACTGGGAAACAAATGTGAGCTCGCCTTACAAGAAACACACTCTGCTTTAGAGAAAAGAGCACTCTTCTACTCTACTGTGTTTCCTACAGGGCCAGAACAGTGAGCTTGCTCAGAACAAAAGAACTGTGCTTCCTACACACACGGGCCATATCTAGTTCAACTCTGCTTAGGAAACTGACAAGAACAGTAGCTCCTCTTCAGTCTGATACACTGTACTTGCTGAGAACAGACGCGAGTGCTATTTGCACTGTGAATGGCAATTAGAGCACATTAGTGACTCGTCTTACCAGAAAACAACTCTTGCTCGTAGGACAAAAAACGGCATGGGACTCAACTCCATTTAGGACTGGGAAACAAACTCTAGCTCGCCTTACAAGAAACACACTCTGCTTTTGAGAAAAGAGCAGTATTCTAATCTAAAGTGTTTCCTATAGGGCCAGAACATTGAGCTTGCTCAGAAAAAAAGAACTGTGCTTCCTACACACACGGGCAATATCTAGTTTAACTCTGATTAGGAAACTGAGAAGAACAGTAGCTCCTCTTCAGTCCAATACACTGTACTTGCTGGGAACAGATGCCAGTGCTATTTGCACTGTGTATGGCAATGGGAGCACAATAGTAACTTTCCTTACCAGAAAACAACTCTTGCTTGTAGGACCAGAAACTGCATGTGATTCAACTCCAATTAGGACTGGGAAACAAATGCTAGTTCGCCTTACAAGAAACACTCTCTGCTTTTTAGAAAAGAGCACTCTTCCACTCTACTGTGTTTCCTATGGGGTCCAAACAGTGAGCTTGCTCAGAACAAAAGAACTGGGCTTCCTACACACATCGACCATATCTAGTTCAACTCTGCTTAGGAAACTGACAAGAACAGTAGCTCCTCTTCAGTCCAATACACTGTACTTGCGGGGAAGAGACGCGAGTGCTATTTGCACTGTGTATGGCAATTGGAGCACAATAGTGACTCGTCTTACCAGAAAACAACTCTTGCTCGTAGGACAAAAAACTGCATGTGACTCAACTCCATTTAGGTCTGGGAAACAAACGCTAGCTCACCTTACAAGAAACACACTCTGCTTTTGAGAAAAGAGCACTCTTCTACTCTACTGTGTTTCCTATGGGGTCCGAACAGTGAGCTTTACCAGAACAAAAGAACTGTGCTCCCTACACACACATCCATATCTAGTTCAATTCTGCTTAGGAACCTGACAAGAACAGTAGCTCCTCTTCAGTCCAATACACTGTACTGCTGGGAACAGAAGCCAGTGCTCTTTGTCCTGTGTATGGCAATGGCAGCGCAATAGTGACAATTCTTATCATAAAACAACTCTTGCTCGTAGGACCAGAAATTGCATGTGATTCAACTCCATTTAGTACTGGGAAACAAACGCTAGCTCACCTTATAAGAAACACAATCTGCTTTAGAGAAAAGAGCACTCTTCTACTCTACTGTGTTTCCTATAGGGCCAGAACCGTGAGCTTTCTCAGAACAAAAGAACTGTGCTTCCTACACACGGGCCATATCTAGTTCAACTCTGCTTAGGAAACTGACAAGAACAGTAGCTCCTCTTCAGTCCGATACACTGTACTTGCTGGGATCAGATGCGAGTGCTATTTGCACTGTGTATGGCAATGGGAGCGCAATAGTGACTCTTCTTACCAGAAAACAACTCTTGCTCATAGGACCAGAAACTGCATGTGATTCAACTCCGTTTAGGACTGGGAAACAAATGCTAGCTCGCCTTACATGAAACACTCTCTGCTTTTGAGAAAAGAGCACTCTTCTACTCTACTGTGTTTCCTATGGGGTCCAAACAGTGAGCTTGCTCAGAACAAAGAACTGTGCTTCCTACACACATGGACCATATCTAGTTCAACTCTGCTTAGGAAACTGACAAGAACAGTAGCTCCTCTTCAGTCCGATACACTGTACTTCCTGGGAACAGACGCGAGTGTTATTTGCACTGTGTATGTCAAAGGGAGCGCAATAGTGACTTTCCTTACCAGAAAACAACTCTTGCTCGTAGGACCAGAAACTGCACGTGATTCAACTCCATTTAGGACTGGGAAAAAAATGATAGCTTGCCTTACAAAAAACACACTCTGCTTTTGAGAAAAGAGCACTCTTCTACTGTACTGTTTCCTATGGGGTCCGAACAGTGAGCTTGCTCAGAACAAAAGAACTGTGCTTCCTACACACATCGACCATATCTAGTTCAACTCTGCTTAGGAAACTGACAAGAACAGTAGCTCCTATTCAGTCCAATACACTGTACATGCTGGGAACAGACGCGAGTGCTATTTGCACTGTGTATGGCATTTGGAGCACAATAGTGACTCTTCTTACCAGAAAACAACTCTTGCTCATAGGACCAAAAACTGCATGTGACTCAAATCCATTTAGGACTGGGAAACAAACGCGAGCTTGCCTTACAAGAAACATACTCTGCTTTATAGAAAAGAGCACTCTTCTACTCTACTGTGTTTCCTATAGGGCCAGAACAGTGAGCTTGCTCAGAACAAAAGAACTGTGCTTTCTACACACACGGTCCTTATCTAGTTCAACTCTGCTTAGGAAACTGACAAGAACAGTAGCTCCTCTTCAGTCCGATACACTGTACTTGCTGGGAACAGACGCGAGTGCTATTTGCACTGTGTATGGCAATGGGAGTGCAATAGTTACTTTCCTTACCAGAAAACAACTCTTGCTCGTAGGACCAGAAATTGCATGTGATTCCACTCCATTTAGGACTGGGAAACAAACGCTAGCTCGCCTTACAAGAAACACACTCTGCTTTAGAGAAAAGAGCACTCTTCTACTCTACTGTATTTCCTATGGGGTCCAAACAGTGAGCTTGCTCAGAACAAAAGAACTGTGCTTCCTACACACAAGGACCATATGTAGTTCAACTCTGCTTAGGAAACTGACAAGAACAGTAGCTCCTATTCAGTCCAATACACTCTACTTGCTGGGAAAAGTCGCGAGTGCTATTTGCCCTGTGTATGGCAATGGGAGCGCAATAGTGACTTTCCTTACCAGAAAAAAACTCTTGTTCGTAGGGCCAGAAACTGCATGTGATTCAACTCCGTTTAGGACTGGGAAACAAATGCTAGCTCACCTTACATGAAACACTCTCTGCTTTTGAGAAAAGAGCACTCTTCTTCTCTACTGTGTTTCCTATTGGGTCCAAACAGTGAGCTTGCTCAGAACAAAGAACTGTGCTTCCTACACACATGGACCATATCTAGTTCAACTCTGCTTAGGAAACTGACAAGAACAGTAGCTCCTCTTCAGTCCGATACACTGTACTTGCTGGGAACATACGCGAGTGCTATTTGCACTGTGTATGGCAATGGTAGCACAATAGTGACTCTTCTTACCAGAAAACAACTCTTGCTCATAGGACCAGAAACTGCATGTGATTCAACTCATTTTAGGACTGGGAAACAAACGCTAGCTCGCCTTACAAGAAACACGCTCTGCTTCTGAGAAAAGAGCACTCTTCTACACTACTGTGTTTCCTATGGGGTCCAAACAGTGAGCTTGCTCAGAACAAAAGAACTGTGCTTCCTACACACATCGACCATATCTAGTTCAACTCTGCTTAGGAAACTGACAAGAACAGTAGCTCCTCTTCAGTCCAATACACTGTACTTGCGGGCAAGATATGCGAGTGCTATTTGCACTGTGTATGGCAATTGGAGCACAATAGTGACTCGTCTTACCAGAAAACAACTCTTGTTCGTAGGACCAGAAACTGCATGTGATTCAACTCCATTTAGGACTAGGAAACAAACGCTAGCTCGCCTAAGAAGAAAGACACTCTGCTTTTGAGAAAAGAGCACTCTTCTACTCTACTGTGTTTTCTATAGGGCTAGAACAGTGAGCTTGCTCAGAACATAAGAACTGTGCTTTCTACACACACGGTCCTTATCTAGTTCAACTCTGCTTAGGAAACTGACAAGAACAGTAGCTCCTCTTCAGTCCGATACACTGTACTTGCTGGGAACAGACGCGAGTGCTATTTGCACTGTGTATGGCATTTGGAGCGCAATAGTGACTCTTCTTACCAGAAAACAACTCTTGCTCGTAGGACCAAAAACTGTCTGTGACTCAACTCCATTTAGGACTGGGAAACAAACGTGAGTGCGCCTTACAAGAAACACACTCTGCTTTAGAGAAAAGAGCACTCTTCTACTCTACTGTGTTTCCTATAGGGCCAGAACAGTGAGCTTGCTCAGAACAAAAGAACTGTGCTTCCTACACACATGGACCATATCTAGTTCAACTCTGCTTAGGAAACTGACAAGAACAGTAGCTCCTCTTCAGTCCGATACACTGTTCTTGCTGAGAACAGACGCGAGTGCTATTTGAACTGTGAATCTCAATTGGAGCACAATAGTGACTCGTCTTACCAGAAAACAACTCTTGCTTATAGGACAAAAAACTGCATGTGACTCAACTCCATTTACGACTATGAAACAAACTCTAGCTCGCCTTAGAAGAAACACACTCTGCTTTTGAGAAAAGAGCACTCTTCTACTCTACTGTGTTTCCTATAGGGCCAGAACAGTGAGCTTGCTCAGAACAAATGAACTGTGCTTCCTAGACTCACGGGCCATATCTAGTTCAACTCTGCTTAGGAAACTGACAAGAACAGTAGCTCCTCGTCAGTCCGATACACTGTACTTGCTGGGAACAGACGCGAGGGCTATTTGCACTGTGTATGGCAAAGGGAGCACAATAGTGACTTTCCTTACCAGAAAACAACTCTTGCTCGTAGGACCACACACTCCATGTGATTCAACGCCATTTAGGACTGGGAAACAAATGCTAGCTCGCCTTACAATAAACACACTCTGCTTCTGAGAAAAGAGCACTCTTCTACTCTACTGTGTTTTCTATGGGGTCCAAACAGTGAGCTTTCTCAGAACAAAAGAACTGTGCTTCCTACACACATCGACCATATCTAGTTCAACTCTGCTTAGGAACCTGACAAGAACAGTAGCTCCTCTTCAGTCCAATACACTGTACTTGCGGGCAAGATATGCGAGTGCTATTTGCTCTGTGTATGGCAATTGGAGCACAATAGTGACTCGTCTTACCAGAAAACAACTCTTGCTCGTAGGACAAAAAACTGCATGTGACTCAACTCCATTTGGTCTGGGAAACAAACGCTAGCTCGCCTTACAAGAAACACACTCTGCTTTAGAGAAAAGAGCACTCTTCTACTCTACTGTGTTTCCTATGGGGTCCGAACAGTGAGCTTTCTCAGAACAAAAGAACTGTGCTTCCTACACACACAGCCATATCTAGTTCAATTCTGCTTAGGAACCTGACAAGAACAGTAGCTCCTCTTAAGTCCAATACACTGTACTGCTGGGAACAGACTCCAGTGCTATTTGTCCTGTGTATGACATTGCAGCGCAATAGTGACTATTCTTATCATAAAACAACTCTTGCTCGTAGGACCAGAAACTGCATGTGATTCAACTCCATTTAGGACTGGGAAACAAACGCTAGCTCGCCTTACAAGAAACACAATCTGCTTTAGAGAAAAGAGCACTCTTCTACTCTACTGTGTTTCCTATAGGGCCAGAACAGTGAGCTTGCTCAGAACAAAAGAACTGTGCTTCCTATACACGGGCCATATCTAGTTCAACTCTGCTTAGGAAACTGAAAAGAGCAGTAGCTCCTCTTCAGTCCGATACACTGTACTTGCTGGGAACAGACGCGAGTGCTATTTGCACTGTGTATGGCAATGGGAGCGCAATAGTGACTTTCCTTACCAGAAAACAACTCTTGCTCATAGGACCAGAAACTGCATGTGATTCAACTCCGTTTAGCACTGGGAAACAAATGCTAGCTCGCCTTACATGAAACACTCTCTGGTTTTGAGAAAAGAGCACTCTTCTACTCTACTGTGTTTCCTATGGGGTCCAAACAGTTAGCTTGCTCAGAACAAAGAACTGTGCTTCTTACACACATGGACCATATATAGTTCAACTCTGCTTAGGAAACTGACAAGAACAGTAGATCCTCTTCAGTCCGATACACTGTACTTGCCTGGAACAGACGCGAGTGCTATTTGCACTGTGTATGGCAAAGGGAGCACAATAGTGACTTTCCTTACCAGAAAACAACTCTTGCTCGTAGGACCAGAAACTGCATGTGATTCAACTCCATTTAGGACTGGGAAACAAACGCTAGCTCGCCTTACAAGAAACACACTCTGCTTTAGAGAAAAGAGCACTCTTCTACTCTACTGTGTTTCTTATTGGGTCCAAACAGTGAGCTTGCTCAGAACAAAAGAACTGTGCTTCCTACACACAAGGACCATATGTAGTTCAACTCTGCTTAGGAAACTGACAAGAACAGTAGCTCCTATTCAGTCCAATACACTGTACTTGCTGGGAAAAGACGCGAGTGCTATTTGCCCTGTGTATGGCAATGGGAGCGCAATAGTGACTTTCCTTACCAGAAAACAACTCTTGTTCGTAGGACCAGAAACTGCATGTGATTCAACTCCATTTAGGACTAGGAAACAAACGCTAGCTCGCCTTAGAAGAAAGACACTCTGCTTTTGAGAAAAGAGCACTCTTCTACTCTACTGTGTTTCCTATGGGGTCCAAACAGTGAGCTTGCTCAGAACAAAGAACTGTGCTTCCTACACACATGGACCATATCAAGTTCAACTCTGCTTAGGAAACTGACAAGAACAGTAGCTCCTCTTCAGTCCGATACACTGTACTTGCAGGGAACAGACGCGAGTGCTATTTCCACTGTGTATGGCAAAGGGAGCACAATAGTGACTTTCCTTACCAGAAAACAACTCTTGCTCGTAGGACCAGAAAATGCATGTGATTCAACGCCATTTAGGACTGGGAAACAAATGATAGCTTGCCTTACAAAAAACACACTGTGCTTTTGAGAAAAGAGCACTCTTCTACTCTACTGTGTTTCCTATGGGGTTCGAACAGTGAGCTTGCTCAGAACAAAAGAACTGTGCTTCCTACACACACGGCCATATCCAGTTCAATTCTGCTTAGGAACCTGACAAGAACAGTAGATCCTCTTCAGTCCAATACACTGTACTTGCTGCGAACAGACGCCAGTGCTATTGTTCCTGTGTGTGGCAATGGCAGCACAATAGTGACTATTTTTACCATAAAACAACTCTTGCTCGTAGGACAGAAACTGCATGTGATTCCACTCCATTTAGGACAGGGAAACAAACGCTAGATCGCCTTACAAGAAACACACTCTGCTTTAGAGAAAAGAGCACTCTTCTACTCTACTGTGTTTCCTATGGGGTCCAAAGCGTGAGCTTGCTCAGAACAAAAGAACTGTGCTTCCTACACACAAGGACCATATGTAGTTCAACTCTGCTTACGAAACTGATAAAAACAGTAGCTCCTATTCAGTCCAATACACTGTACTTGCTGGGAAAAGACGCGAGTGCTATTTGCCCTGTGTATGGCAATGGGAGCACAATTGTGACTTTCCTTACCAGAAAACAACTCTTGTTCGTAGGACCAGAAACTGCATGTGATTCAACTCCATTTAGGACTGGGAAACAAACGCTAGCTCGCCTTACAAGAAACACACTCTGCTTTTGAGAAAAGAGCACTCTTCTACTCTACTGTGTTTCCTATGGCGTCCAAACAGTGAGCTTGCTCAGAACAAAAGAACTGTGCTTCCTACACACAAGGACCATATGTAGTTCAACTCTGCTTAGGAAACTGACAAGAACAGTAGCTCCTATTCAGTCCAATACACGGTACTTGCTGGGAACAGACGCGAGTGCTATTTGCACTGTGTATGGCATTTGGAGCGCAATAGTGACTCTTCTTACCAGAAAACAACTCTTGCTCGTAGGACCAAAAACTGTCTGTGACTCAACTCCATTTAGGACTGGGAAACAAACGTGAGCTCGCCGTACAAGAAACACACTCTGCTTTAGAGAAAAGAGCACTCTTCTTCTCTACTGTGTTTCCTATTGGGTCCAAACAGTGAGCTTGCTCAGAACAAAGAACTGTGCTTCCTACACACATGGACCATATCTAGTTCAACTGTGCTTAGGAAACTGACAAGAACAGTAGCTCCTCTTCAGTCCGATACACTGTACTTGCTGGGAACATACGCGAGTGCTATTTGCACTGTGTATGGCAAAGGGAGCGCAATAGTGACTTTCCTTACCAGAAAACAACTCTTGCTCGTAGGACCACACACTGCATGTGATTCAACGCCATTTAGGACTGGGAAACAAACGCGAGCTCGCCTTACAAGAAACACACTCTGCTTTTGAGAAAAGAGCAGTATTCTAATCTAAAGTGTTTCCTATAGGGCCAGAACATTGAGCTTGCTCAGAAAAAAAGAACTGTGCTTCCTACACACACGGGCAATACCTAGTTTAACTCTGATTAGGAAACTGAGAAGAACAGTAGCTCCTCTTCAGTCCAATACACTGTACTTGCTGGGAACAGATGCCAGTGCTATTTGCACTGTGTATGGCAATGGGAGCACAATAGTAACTTTCCTTACCAGAAAACAACTCTTGCTTGTAGGACCAGAAACTGCATGTGATTCAACTCCAATTAGGACTGGGAAACAAATGCTAGTTCGCCTTACAAGAAACACTCTCTGCTTTTTAGAAAAGAGCACTCTTCCACTCTACTGTGTTTCCTATGGGGTCCAAACAGTGAGCTTGCTCAGAACAAAAGAACTGGGCTTCCTACACACATCGACCATATCTAGTTCAACTCTGCTTAGGAAACTGACAAGAACAGTAGCTCCTCTTCAGTCCAATACACTGTACTTGCCTGGAACAGACGCGAGTGCTATTTGCACTGTGTATGGCAATTGGAGCACAATAGTGACTCGTCTTACCAGAAAACAACTCTTGCTCGTAGGACAAAAAACTGCATGTGACTCAACTCCATTTAGGTCTGGGAAACAAACGCTAGCTCACCTTACAAGAAACACACTCTGCTTTTGAGAAAAGAGCACTCTTCTACTCTACTGTGTTTCCTATGGGGTCCGAACAGTGAGCTTTACCAGAACAAAAGAACTGTGCTCCCTACACACACATCCATATCTAGTTCAATTCTGCTTAGGAACCTGACAAGAACAGTAGCTCCTCTTCAGACCAATACACTGTACTGCTGGGAACAGAAGCCAGTGCTCTTTGTCCTGTGTATGGCAATGGCAGCGCAATAGTGACTATTCTTATCATAAAACAACTCTTGCTCGTAGGACCAGAAATTGCATGTGATTCAACTCCATTTAGGACTGGGAAACAAACGCTAGCTCATCTTATAAGAAACACAATCTGCTTTAGAGAAAAGAGCACTCTTCTACTCTACTGTGTTTCCTATAGGGCCAGAACCGTGAGGTTTCTCAGAACAAAAGAACTGTGCTTCCTACACACGGGCCATATCTAGTTCAACTCTGCTTAGGAAACTGACAAGAACAGTAGCTCCTCTTCAGTCCGATACACTGTACTTGCTGGGATCAGATGCGAGTGCTATTTGCACTGTGTATGGCAATGGGAGCGCAATAGTGACTCTTCTTACCAGAAAACAACTCTTGCTCGTAGGACCAGAAACTGCATGTGATTCAACTCCGTTTAGGACTGGGAAACAAATGCTAGCTCGCCTTACATGAAACACTCTCTGCTTTTGAGAAAAGAGCACTCTTCTACTCTACTGTGTTTCCTATGGGGTCCAAACAGTGAGCTTGCTCAGAACAAAGAACTGTGCTTCCTACACACATGGACCATATCTAGTTCAACTCTGCTTAGGAAACTGACAAGAACAGTAGCTCCTCTTCAGTCCGATACACTGTACTTCCTGGGAACAGACGCGAGTGTTATTTGCACTGTGTATGTCAAAGGGAGCGCAATAGTGACTTTCCTTACCAGAAAACAACTCTTGCTCGTAGGACCAGAAACTGCATGTGATTCAACTCCATTTAGGACTGGGAAAAAAATGATAGCTTGCCTTACAAAAAACACACTCTGCTTTTGAGAAAAGAGCACTCTTCTACTGTACTGTTTCCTATGGGGTCCGAACAGTGAGCTTGCTCAGAACAAAAGAACTGTGCTTCCTACACACATCGACCATATCTAGTTCAACTCTGCTTAGGAAACTGACAAGAACAGTAGCTCCTATTCAGTCCAATACACTGTACATGCTGGGAACAGACGCGAGTGCTATTTGCACTGTGTATGGCATTTGGAGCACAATAGTGACTCTTCTTACCAGAAAACAACTCTTGCTCATAGGACCAAAAACTGCATGTGACTCAAATCCATTTAGGACTGGGAAACAAACGCGAGCTTGCCTTACAAGAAACATACTCTGCTTTATAGAAAAGAGCACTCTTCTACTCTACTGTGTTTCCTATAGGGCCAGAACAGTGAGCTTGCTCAGAACAAAAGAACTGTGCTTTCTACACACACGGTCCTTATCTAGTTCAACTCTGCTTAGGAAACTGACAAGAACAGTAGCTCCTCTTCAGTCCGATACACTGTACTTGCTGGGAACAGACGCGAGTGCTATTTGCACTGTGTATGGCAATGGGAGTGCAATAGTTACTTTCCTTGCCAGAAAACAACTCTTGCTCGTAGGACCAGAAATTGCATGTGATTCCACTCCATTTAGGACTGGGAAACAAACGCTAGCTCGCCTTACAAGAAACACACTCTGCTTTAGAGAAAAGAGCACTCTTCTACTCTACTGTGTTTCCTAAGGGGTCCAAACAGTGAGCTTGCTCAGAACAAAAGAACTGTGCTTCCTACACACAAGGACCATATGTAGTTCAACTCTGCTTAGGAAACTGACAAGAACAGTAGCTCCTATTCATTCCAATACACTCTACTTGCTGGGAAAAGTCGCGAGTGCTATTTGCCCTGTGTATGGCAATGGGAGCGCAATAGTGACTTTCCTTACCAGAAAAAAACTCTTGTTCGTAGGACCAGAAACTGCATGTGATTCAACTCCGTTTAGGACTGGGAAACAAATGCTAGCTCACCTTACATGAAACACTCTCTGCTTTTGAGAAAAGAGTACTCTTCTTCTCTACTGTGTTTCCTATTGGGTCCAAACAGTGAGCTTGCTCAGAACAAAGAACTGTGCTTCCTACACACATGGACCATATCTAGTTCAACTCTGCTTAGGAAACTGACAAGAACAGTAGCTCCTCTTCAGTCCGATACACTGTACTTGCTGGGAACATACGCGAGTGCTATTTGCACTGTGTATGGCAAAGGGAGCGCAATAGTGACTTTCCTTACCAGAAAACAACTCTTGCTCGTAGGACCACACACTGCATGTGATTCAACGCCATTTAGGACTGGGAAACAAATGCTAGCTCGCCTTACAAGAAACACGCTCTGCTTCTGAGAAAAGAGCACTCTTCTACACTACTGTGTTTCCTATGGGGTCCAAACAGTGAGCTTGCTCAGAACAAAAGAACTGTGCTTCCTACACACATCGACCATATCTAGTTCAACTCTGCTTAGGAAACTGACAAGAACAGTAGCTCCTCTTCAGTCCAATACACTGTACTTGCGGGCAAGATATGCGAGTGCTATTTGCACTGTGTATGGCAATTGGAGCACAATAGTGACTCGTCTTACCAGAAAACAACTCTTGTTCGTAGGACCAGAAACTGCATGTGATTCAACTCCATTTAGGACTAGGAAACAAACGCTAGCTCGCCTAAGAAGAAAGACACTCTGCTTTTGAGAAAAGAGCACTCTTCTACTCTACTGTGTTTTCTATAGGGCTAGAACAGTGAGCTTGCTCAGAACATAAGAACTGTGCTTTCTACACACACGGTCCTTATCTAGTTCAACTCTGCTTAGGAAACTGACAAGAACAGTAGCTCCTCTTCAGTCCGATACACTGTACTTGCTGGGAACAGACGCGAGTGCTATTTGCACTGTGTATGGCATTTGGAGCGCAATAGTGACTCTTCTTACCAGAAAACAACTCTTGCTCGTAGGACCAAAAACTGTCTGTGACTCAACTCCATTTAGGACTGGGAAACAAACGTGAGTGCGCCTTACAAGAAACACACTCTGCTTTAGAGAAAAGAGCACTCTTCTACTCTACTGTGTTTCCTATAGGGCCAGAACAGTGAGCTTGCTCAGAACAAAAGAACTGTGCTTCCTACACACATGGACCATATCTAGTTCAACTCTGCTTAGGAAACTGACAAGAACAGTAGCTCCTCTTCAGTCCGATACACTGTTCTTGCTGAGAACAGACGCGAGTGCTATTTGAACTGTGAATCTCAATTGGAGCACAATAGTGACTCGTCTTACCAGAAAACAACTCTTGCTTATAGGACAAAAAACTGCATGTGACTCAACTCCATTTACGACTATGAAACAAACTCTAGCTCGCCTTAGAAGAAACACACTCTGCTTTTGAGAAAAGAGCACTCTTCTACTCTACTGTGTTTCCTATAGGGCCAGAACAGTGAGCTTGCTCAGAACAAATGAACTGTGCTTCCTAGACTCACGGGCCATATCTAGTTCAACTCTGCTTAGGAAACTGACAAGAACAGTAGCTCCTCGTCAGTCCGATACACTGTACTTGCTGGGAACAGACGCGAGGGCTATTTGCACTGTGTATGGCAAAGGGAGCACAATAGTGACTTTCCTTACCAGAAAACAACTCTTGCTCGTAGGACCACACACTCCATGTGATTCAACGCCATTTAGGACTGGGAAACAAATGCTAGCTCGCCTTACAATAAACACACTCTGCTTCTGAGAAAAGAGCACTCTTCTACTCTACTGTGTTTCCTATGGGGTCCAAACAGTGAGCTTGCTCAGAACAAAAGAATTGTGCTTCCTACACACATCGACCATATCTAGTTCAACTCTGCTTAGGAAACTGACAAGAACAGTAGCTCCTCTTCAGTCCAATACACTGTACTTGCTGGGAACAGACACGAGTGCTATTTGCACTGTGTATGGCAATGGGAGCGCAATAGTGACTTTATTACCAGAAAACAACTCTTGCTCGTAAGACCAGAAACTGCATGTGATTCAACTCCGTTTGGGACTGGGAAACAAATGCTAGCTCGCCTTACATGAAACACTCTCTGCTTTTGAGAAAAGAGCACTCTTCTACTCTACTGTGTTTCCTATGGGGTCCAAACAGTGAGCTTGCTCAGAACAAAGAACTGTGCTTCCTACACACATGGACCATATCTAGTTCAACTCTGCTTAGGAAACTGACAAGAACAGTAGCTCCTCTTAAGTCCGATACACTGTACTTGCTGGGAACAGACGCGAGTGCTATTTGCACTGTGTATGGCAAAGGGAGCACAATAGTGACTTTCCTTACCAGAAATCAACTCTTGCTCTTAGGACCAGAATCTGCATGTGATTCAACGCCATTTAGGACTGGGAAACAAATGATAGCTTGCCTTACAAAAAACACACTGTGCTTTAGAGAAAAGAGCACTCTTCTACTCTACTGTGTTTCCTATGGGGTTCGAACAGTGAGCTTGCTCAGAACAAAAGAACTGTGCTTCCTAAACACATGGCCATATCTAGTTCAATTCTGCTTAGGAACCTGACAAGAACAGTAGATCCTCTTCAGTCCAATACACTGTACTTGCTGCGAACAGACGCCAGTGCTATTGTTCCTGTGTGTGGCAATGGCAGCACAATAGTGACTATTTTTACCATAAAACAACTCTTGCTCGTAGGACAGAAACTGCATGTGATTCCACTCCATTTAGGACTGGGAAACAAACGCTAGCTCGCCTTACAAGAAACACACTCTGCTTTAGAGAAAAGAGCACTCTTCTACTCTACTGTGTTTCCTATGGGGTCCAAAGCGTGAGCTTGCTCAGAACAAAAGAACTGTGCTTCCTACACACAAGGACCATATGTAGTTCAACTCTGCTTACGAAACTGATAAAAACAGTAGCTCCTATTCAGTCCAATACACTGTACTTGCTGGGAAAAGACGCGAGTGCTATTTGCCCTGTGTATGGCAATGGGAGCGCAATTGTGACTTTCCTTACCAGAAAACAACTCTTGTTCGTAGGACCAGAAACTGCATGTGATTCAACTCCATTTAGGACTGGGAAACAAACGCTAGCTCGCCTTACAAGAAACACACTCTGCTTTTGAGAAAAGAGCACTCTTCTACTCTACTGTGTTTCCTATGGCGTCCAAACAGTGAGCTTGCTCAGAACAAAAGAACTGTGCTTCCTACACACAAGGACCATATGTAGTTCAACTCTGCTTAGGAAACTGACAAGAACAGTAGCTCCTATTCAGTCCAATACACTGTACTTGCTGGGAACAGACGCGAGTGCTATTTGCACTGTGTATGGCATTTGGAGCGCAATAGTGACTCTTCTTACCAGAAAACAACTCTTGCTCGTAGGACCAAAAACTGTCTGTGACTCAACTCCATTTAGGACTGGGAAACAAACGTGAGCTCGCCGTACAAGAAACACACTCTGCTTTAGAGAAAAGAGCACTCTTCTACTCTACTGTGTTTCCTACAGGGCCAGAACAGTGAGCTTGCTCAGAACGAAAGAACTGTGCTTCCTACACACACGGGCCATATCTAGTTCAACTCTGCTTAGGAAACTGACAAGAACAGTAGCTCCTCTACAGTCCGATACACTGTACTTGCTGAGAACAGATGCGAGTGCTATTTGCACTGTGTATGGCATTTGGAGCGCAATAGTGACTCCTCTTACCAGAAAACAGCTCTTGCTCGTAGGACCAAAAACTGTCTGTGACTCAACTCCATTTAGGACTGGGAAACAAACGTGAGCTCGCCTTACAAGAAACACACTCTGCTTTTGAGAAAAGAGCACTCTTCTACTCTACTGTGTTTCCTATGGGGTCCAAACAGTGAGCTTTCTCAGAACAAAAGAACTGTGCTTCCTACACACACAGCCATATCTAGTTCAATTCTGCTTAGGAACCTGACAAGAACAGTAGCTCCTCTTCAGTCCAATACACTGTACTGCTGGGAACAGAAGCCAGTGCTCTTTGTCCTGTGTATGGCAATGGCAGCGCAATAGTGACTATTCTTATCATAAAACAACTCTTGCTCGTAGGACCAGAAACTGCATGTGATTCAACTCCATTTAGGACTGGGAAACAAACGCTAGCTCACCTTACAAGAAACACAATCTGCTTTTGAGAAAAGAGCACTCTTCTACTCTACTGTGTTTCCTATAGGGCCAGAACCGTGAGCTTTTTCAGAACAAAAGAACTGTGCTTCCTACACACGGGCCATATCTAGTTCAACTCTGCTTAGGAAACTGACAAGAACAGTAGCTCCTCTTCAGTCCGATACACTGTACTTGCTGGGAACAGACGCGAGTGCTATTTGCACTGTGTATGGCAATGGGAGCGCAATAGTGACTCTTCTTACCAGAAAACAACTCTTGCTCGTAGGACCAGAAACTGCATGTGATTCAACTCCGTTTAGGACTGGGAAACAAATGCTAGCTCGCCTTACATGAAACACACTCTGCTTTTGAGAAAAGAGCACTCTTCTACTCTACTGTGTTTCCTATGGGGTCCAAACAGTGAGCTTGCTCAGAACAAAGAACTGTGCTTCCTACACACATGGACCATATCTAGTTCAACTCTGCTTAGGAAACTGACAAGAACAGTAGCTCCTCTTCAGTCTGATACACTGTACTTCCTGGGAACAGACGCGAGTGTTATTTGCACTGTGTATGTCAAAGGGAGCGCAATAGTGACTTTCCTTACCAGAAAACAACTCTTGCTCGTAGGACCAGAAACTGCATGTGATTCAACTCCGTTTAGGACTGGGAAACAAATGCTAGCTCGCCTTACCTGAAACACTCTTTGCTTTTGAGAAAAGAGCACTCTTCTACTCTACTGTGTTTCCTATGGGCTCCAAACAGTGAGCTTGCTCAGAACAAAGAACTGTGCTTCCTACACACATGGACCATATCTAGTTCAACTCTGCTTAGGAAACTGACAAGAACAGTAGCTCCTCTTCAGTCCGATACACTGTACTTGCTGGGAACAGACGCGAGTGCTATTTGCACTGTGTATGGCAAAGGGAGCGCAACAGTGACTTTCCTTACCAGAAAACAACTCTTGCTCGTAGGACCAGAAACTGCAAGTGATTCAACTCCATTTAGGACTGGGAAACAAACGTGAGCTCGCCGTACAAGAAACACACTCTGCTTTAGAGAAAAGAGCACTCTTCTACTGTACTGTGTTTCCTACAGGGCCAGAACAGTGAGCTTGCTCAGAACAAAAGAACTGTGCTTCCTACACACACGGGCCATATCTAGTTCAACTCTGCTTAGGAAACTGACAAGAACAGTAGCTCCTCTTCAGTCCGATACACTGTACTTGCTGAGAACAGATGCGAGTGCTATTTGCACTGTGTATGGCATTTGGAGCGCAATAGTGACTCTTCTTACCAGAAAACAGCTCTTGCTCGTAGGACCAAAAACTGTCTGTGACTCAACTCCATTTAGGACTGGGAAACAAACGTGAGCTTGCCTTACAAGAAACACACTCTGCTTTAGAGAAAAGAGCACTCTTCTACTCTACTGTGTTTCCTACAGGGCCAGAACAGTGAGCTTGGTCAGAACAAAAGAACTGTGCTTCCTACACAAAAGGACCATATGTAGTTCAACTCTGCTTGGGAAACTGACAAGAACAGTAGCTCCTATTCAGTCCAATACACTGTACTTGCTGGGAAAAGACGCGAGTGCTATTTGCCCTGTGTATGGCAATGGGAGCGCAATAGTGACTTTCCTTACCAGAAAACAACTCTTGCTCGTAGGACGAGAAACTGCATGTGATTCTACTCCGTTTAGGACTGGGAAACAAATACTAGCTCGCCTTACATGAAACACTCTCTGCTTTTGAGAAAAGAGCACTCTTCTTCTCTACTGTGTTTCCTATTGGGTCCAAACAGTGAACTTGCTCAGAACAAAGAACTGTGCTTCCTACACACATGGACCATATCTAGTTCAACTCTGCTTAGGAAACTGACAAGAACAGTAGCTCCTCTTCAGTCCGATACACTGTACTTGCTGGGAACATAGGCGAGTGCTATTTGCACTGTGTATGGCAAAGGGAGCACAATAGTGACTTTCCTTACCAGAAAACAACTCTTGCTCGTAGGACCACACACTGCATGTGATTCAACGCCATTTAGGACTGGGAAACAAATGCTAGCTCGCCTTACAAGAAACATGCTCTGCTTCTGAGAAAAGAGCACTCTTCTACTCTACTGTGTTTCCTATGGGGTCCAAACAGTGAGCTTGCTCAGAACAAAAGAACTGTGCTTCCTACACACATCGACCATATCTAGTTCAACTCTGCTTAGGAAACTGACAAGAACAGTAGCTCCTCTTCAGTCCAATACACTGTACTTGCGGGCAAGATATGCGAGTGCTATTTGCACTGTGTATGGCAATTGGAGCACAATAGTGACTCGTCTTACCAGAAAACAACTCTTGCTCGTAGGAAAAAAAACTGCATGTGACTCAACTCCATTTGGTCTGGGAAACAAACGCTAGCTCGCCTTACAAGAAACACACTCTGCTTTAGAGAAAAGAGCACTCTTCTACTCTACTGTGTTTCCTATGGGGTCCGAACAGTGAGCTTTCTCAGAACAAAAGAACTGTGCTTCCTACACACACAGCCATATCTAGTTCAATTCTGCTTAGGAACCTGACAAGAACAGTAGCTCCTCTTCAGTCCAATACACTGTACTGCTGGGAACAGAAGCCAGTGCTCTTTGTCCTGTGTATGGCAATGGCAGCGCAATAGTGACTATTCTTATCATAAAACAACTCTTGCTCGTAGGACCAGAAATTGCATGTGATTCAACTCCATTTAGGACTGGGAAACAAACGCTAGCTCACCTTATAAGAAACACAATCTGCTTTAGAGAAAAGAGCACTCTTCTACTCTACTGTGTTTCCTATAGGGCCAGAACCGTGAGCTTTCTCAGAACAAAAGAACTGTGCTTCCTACACACGGGCCATATGTAGTTCAACTCTGCTTAGGAAACTGACAAGAACAGTAGCTCCTCTTCAGTCCGATACACTGTACTTGCTGGGAACAGACGCGAGTGCTATTTGCACTGTGTATGGCATTTGGAGCACAATAGTGACTCTTCTTACCAGAAAACAACTCTTGCTCATAGGACCAAAAACTGCTTGTGACTCAAATCCATTTAGGACTGGGAAACAAACGCGAGCTTGCCTTACAAGAAACATACTCTGCTTTATGGAAAAGAGCACTCTTCTACTCTACTGTGTTTCCTATAGGGCCAGAACAGTGAGCTTGTTCAGAACAAAAGAACTGTGCTTTCTACACACACGGTCCTTATCTAGTTCAACTCTGCTTAGGAAACTGACAAGAACAGTAGCTCCTCTTCAGTCCGATACACTGTACTTGCTGGGAACAGACGCGAGTGCTATTTGCACTGTGTATGGCAATGGGAGTGCAATAGTTACTTTCCTTACCAGAAAACAACTCTTGCTCGTAGGACCAGAAATTGCATGTGATTCCACTCCATTTAGGACTGGGAAACAAACGCTAGCTCGCCTTACAAGAAACACACTCTGCTTTAGAGAAAAGAGCACTCTTCTACTCTACTGTGTTTCCTATGGGGTCCAAACAGTGAGCTTGCTCAGAACAAAAGAACTGTGCTTCCTACACACAAGGACCATATATAGTTCAACTCTGCTTAGGAAACTGACAAGAACAATAGCTCCTATTCAGTCCAATACACTCTACTTGCTGGGAAAAGTCGCGAGTGCTATTTGCCCTGTGTATGGCAATGGGAGCGCAATAGTGACTTTCCTTACCAGAAAAAAACTCTTGTTCGTAGGACCAGAAACTGCATGTGATTCAACTCCGTTTAGGACTGGGAAACAAACGCTAGCTCGCCTTACATGAAACTCTCTCTGCTTTTGAGAAAGGAGCACTCTTCTTCTCTACTGTGTTTCCTATTGGGTCCAAACAGTGAGCTTGCTCAGAACAAAGAACTGTGCTTCCTACACACATGGACCATATCTAGTGCAACTCTGCTTAGGA
Organism: Peromyscus eremicus; assembly: GCF_949786415.1. Classification (NCBI taxonomy): domain Eukaryota; kingdom Metazoa; phylum Chordata; class Mammalia; order Rodentia; family Cricetidae; genus Peromyscus; species Peromyscus eremicus. The sequence goes on along the minus strand of NW_026734324.1, from coordinate 42,039 downwards.
AACTGACAAGAACAGTAGCTCCTCTTCAGTCCGATACACTGTACTTGCTGGGAACATACGCGAGTGCTATTTGCACTGTGTATGGCAAAGGGAGCGCAATAGTGATTTTCCTTACCAGAAAACAACTCTTGCTCGTAGGACCAGAAACTGCATGTGATTCAACTCCATTTAGGACTAGGAAACAAACGCTAGCTCGCCTAAGAAGAAAGACACTCTGCTTTTGAGAAAAGAGCACTCTTCTACTCTACTGTGTTTTCTATAGGGCTAGAACAGTGAGCTTGCTCAGAACATAAGAACTGTGCTTTCTACACACACGGTCCTTATCTAGTTCAACTCTGCTTAGGAAACTGACAAGAACAGTAGCTCCTCTTCAGTCCGATACACTGTACTTGCTGGGAACAGACGCGAGTGCTATTTGCACTGTGTATGGCATTTGGAGCGCAATAGTGACTCTTCTTACCAGAAAACAACTCTTGCTCGTAGGACCAAAAACTGTCTGTGACTCAACTCCATTTAGGACTGGGAAACAAACGTGAGTGCGCCTTACAAGAAACACACTCTGCTTTAGAGAAAAGAGCACTCTTCTACTCTACTGTGTTTCCTATAGGGCCAGAACAGTGAGCTTGCTCAGAACAAAAGAACTGTGCTTCCTACACACAATGACCATATCTAGTTCAACTCTGCTTAGGAAACTGACAAGAACAGTAGCTCCTCTTCAGTCCGATACACTGTTCTTGCTGAGAACAGACGCGAGTGCTATTTGAACTGTGAATCTCAATTGGAGCACAATAGTGACTCGTCTTACCAGAAAACAACTCTTGCTTATAGGAAAAAAAATGCATGTGACTCAACTCCATTTACGACTATGAAACAAACTCTAGCTCGCCTTAGAAGAAACACACTCTGCTTTTGAGAAAAAAGCACTCTTCTACTCTACTGTGTTTCCTATAGGGCCAGAACAGTGAGCTTGCTCAGAAAAATGAACTGTGCTTCCTAGACTCACGGGCCATATCTAGTTCAACTCTGCTTAGGAAACTGACAAGAACAGTAGCTCCTCGTCAGTCCGATACACTGTACTTGCTGGGAACAGACGCGAGGGCTATTTGCCCTGTGTATGGCAAAGGGAGCACAATAGTGACTTTCCTTACCAGAAAACAACTCTTGCTCATAGGACCACACACTGCATGTGATTCAACGCCATTTAGGACTGGGAAACAAATGCTAGCTCGCCTTACAATAAACACACTCTGCTTCTGAGAAAAGAGCACTCTTCTACTCTACTGTGTTTCCTATGGGGTCCAAACAGTGAGCTTGCTCAGAACAAAAGAATTGTGCTTCCTACACACATCGACCATATCTAGTTCAACTCTGCTTAGGAAACTGACAAGAACAGTAGCTCCTCTTCAGTCCAATACACTGTACTTGCGGGGAAGAGACGCGAGTGCTATTTGCACTGTGTATGGCAATTGGAGCACAATAGTGACTCGTCTTACCAGAAAACAACTCTTGCTCGTAGGACAAAAAACTGCATGTGACTCAACTCCATTTAGGTCTGGGAAACAAACGTTAGCTCACCTTACAAGAAACACACTCTGCTTTTGAGAAAAGAGCACTCTTCTACTCTACTGTGTTTCCTATAGGGCCAGAACAGTGAGCTTGTTCAGAACAAAAGAACTGTGCTTCCTACACACGGGCCATATCTAGTTCAACTCTGCCTTGGAAACTGACAAGAACAGTAGCTCCTCTTCAGTCCGATACACTGTACTTGCTGGGAACAGACGCGAGTGCTATTTGCACTGTGTATGGCAAAGGGAGCGCAATAGTGACTTTCCTTACCAGAAAACAACTCTTGCTCGTAGGACCAGAAACTGCATGTGATTCAACTCCATTTAGGACTGGGAAACAAACGATAGCTAGCCTTACAAAAAACACACTCTGCTTTTGAGAAAAGAGCACTCTTCTACTCTACTGTGTTTCCTATAGGGCCAGAACAGTGAGCTTGCTCAGAACAAAAGAACTGTGCTTCCTACACACGGGCCATATCTAATTCAACTCTGCTTAGGAAACTGACAAGAACAGTAGCTCCTCTTCAGTCTGATACACTGTACTTGCTGGGAACAGACGCGAGTGCTATTTGCACTGTGTATGGCAATGGGAGCGCAATAGTGACTTTCCTTACCAGAAAACAACTCTTGCTCATAGGACCAGAAACTGCATGTGATTCAACTCCGTTTAGCACTGGGAATCAAATGCTAGCTCGCCTTACATGAAACACTCTCTGGTTTTGAGAAAAGAGCACTCTTCTACTCTACTGTGTTTCCTATGGGGTCCAAACAGTTAGCTTGCTCAGAACAAAGAACTGTGCTTCTTACACACATGGACCATATATAGTTCAACTCTGCTTAGGAAACTGACAAGAACAGTAGCTCCTCTTCAGTCCGATAGACTGTACTTGCTGGGAACAGACGCGAGTGCTATTTGCACTGTGTATGGCAAAGGGAGCACAATAGTGACTTTCCTTACCAGAAAACAACTCTTGCTCGTAGGACCAGAAACTGCATGTGATTCAACTCCATTTAGGACTGGGAAACAAACGCTAGCTCGCCTTACAAGAAACACACTCTGCTTTAGAGAAAAGAGCACTCTTCTACTCTACTGTGTTTCCTATGGGGTCCAAACAGTGAGCTTGCTCAGAACAAAAGAACTGTGCTTCCTACACACAAGGACCATATGTAGTTCAACTCTGCTTAGGAAACTGACAAGAACACTAGCTCCTATTCAGTCCAATACACTGTACTTGCTGGGAAAAGACGCAAGTGCTATTTGCCCTGTGTATGGCAATGGGAGCGCAATAGTGACTTTCCTTACCAGTAAACAACTCTTGTTCGTAGGACCAGAAACTGCATGTGATTCAACTCCATTTAGGACTAGGAAACAAACGCTAGCTCGCCTTAGAAGAAAGACACTCTGCTTTTGAGAAAAGAGCACTCTTCTACTCTACTGTGTTTTCTATAGGTCTAGAACAGTGAGCTTGCTCAGAACATAAGAACTGTGCTTTCTACACACACGGTCCTTATCTAGTTCAACTCTGCTTAGGAAACTGACAAGAACAGTAGCTCCTCTTCAGTCCGATACACTGTACTTGCTGGGAACAGACGCGAGTGCTATTTGCACTGTGTATGGCATTTGGAGCGCAATAGTGACTCGTCTTACCAGAAAACAACTCTTGCTTATAGGACAAAAAACTGCATGTGACTCAACTCCATCTACGACTATGAAACAAACTCTAGCTCGCCTTAGAAGAAACACACTCTGCTTTTGAGAAAAGAGCACTCTTCTACTCTACTGTGTTTCCTATAGGGCCAGAACAGTGAGCTTGCTCAGAACAAATGAACTGTGCTTCCTAGACTCACGGGCCATATCTAGTTCAACTCTGCTTAGGAAACTGAGAAGAACAGTAGCTCCTCTTCAGTCCAATACACTGTACTTGCTGGGAACAGATGCCAGTGCAATTTGCACTGTGTATGGCAATGGGAGCGCAATAGTGACTTTCCTTACCAGAAAACAACTCTTGCTCGTAGGACCAGAAACTGCATGTGATTCAACTCCATTTAGGACTGGGAAACAAACGCTAGCTCGCCTTACAAGAAACACACTCTGCTTTAGAGAAAAGAGCACTCTTCTACTCTACTGTGTTTCCTTGGCTTCCAAACAGTGAGCTTGCTCAGAACAAAAGTACTGTGCTTCCTACACACAAGGACCATATGTAGTTGAACTCTGCTTAGGAAACTGACAAGAACAGTAGCTCCTATTCAGTCCAATACACTGTACTTGCTGGGAAAAGACGCGAGTGCTATTTGCACTGTGTATGGCAATGAGGGGCGCAATAGTGACTTTCCTTACCAGAAAACAACTCTTGTTCATAGGACCAGAAACTGCATGTGATTCAACTCCATTTAGGACTAGGAAAAAAACACAAGCTCGCCTTACAAGAACCACACTCTGCTTTTGAGAAAAGAGCACTCTTCTACTCTACTGTGTTTCCTATAGGGCCAGAACAGTGAGCTTGCTCAGAACATAAGAACTGTGCTTTCTACACACACGGTCCTTATCTAGTTCAACTCTGCTTAGGAAACTGACAAGAACAGTAGCTCCTCTTCAGTCCGATACACTTTACTTGCTGGGAACAGACACGAGTGCTATTTGCACTGTGTATGGCAATGGGAGCGCAATAGTTACTTTCCTTACCAGAAAACAACTCTTGCTCATAGGACCAGAAATTGCATGTGATTCAACTCCATTTAGGACTGGGAAACAAACGCTAGCTCGCCTTACGAGAAACACACTCTGCTTTTGAGAAAAGAGCACTCTTCTACTCTACTGTGTTTCCTAGGGGTCCGAAAAGTGATCTTGCTCAGAACAAAAGCACTGTGCTTGCTACACCCACGGCCATATCTAGTTCAATTCTGCTTAGGAACCTTACTAGAACAGTAGATCCTCTTCAGTCCAATACACTGTACTTGCTGGGAACAGACGCCAGTGCTATTTGTCCTGTGTATGGCAATGGCAGCGCAATAGTGACTATTCTTACCATAAAACAACTCTTGCTCGTAGGACCAAAAACTGTCTGTGACTCAACTCCATTTAGGACTGGGAAACAAACCCGAGCTCGCCTTACAAGAAACACACTCTGCTTTTGAGAAAAGAGCACTCTTCAACTCTACTGTGTTTCCTATAGGGCCAGATAAGTGAGCTTGCTCACAACAAAAGAACTGTGCTTCCTACACACACGGGCCATATCTAGTTTAACTCTGCTTAGGAAACTGAGAAGAACAGTAGCTCCTCTTCAGTCCAGTACACTGTACTTGCTGGGAACAGATGCCAGTGCTATTTGCACTGTGTATGGCAATGGGAGCGCAATAGTTACTTTCCTTACCAGAAAACAACTCTTGCTCATAGGACCAGAAACTGCATGTGATTCAACTCCATTTAGGACTGGGAAACAAACGCTAGCTCACCTTACAAGAAACACACTCTGCTTTAGAGAAAAGAGCACTCTTCTACTCTACTGTGTTTCCTATGAGGTCCAAACAGAGATCTTGCTCAGAACAAAAGAACTGTGCTTCCTACACACACGGACCATATGTAGCTCAACTCTGCTGAGAAAACTGACAAGAACAGTAGCTCCTCTTCAGTCGAATACACTGTACTTGCTGGGAACAGAGGGGAGTGCTATTTGCACTGTGTATGGCAATGAGAGCGCAATAGTGACTTTCCTTAATAGAAAACAACTCTTGCTCGTAGGACAAAAAACTGCATGTGACTCAACTCCATTTAGGACTGGGAAACAAACTCTAGCTCGCCTTACAAGAAACACACTCCGCTTTTGAGAAAAGAGCAGTATTCTACTCTAATGTGTTTCCTATGGGGTCCAAACAGTGAGCTTGCTCAGAACAAAAGAACTGTGCTTTTTACACACATGGTCCATATCTAGCTCAACTCTGCTTATGAAACTGACAAGAACAGCAGCTCCTCTTCAGTCCAATAAACTGTAATTGCTGGGAACAGACGCTATTGGTATTTGCCCTGTGTATGGCAATGACAGCGCAATAGTGACTTTCCTTACAAGAAAACAACTCTTGCTCGTAGGAACACAAACTGCATGTGATTCAACGCCATTTAGGACTGGGAAACAAATGATAGCTTGCCTTACAAAAAACACACTCTGCTTTTGAGAAAAGAGCACTCTTCTACTCTACTGTGTTTCCTATGGGGTCCAAACAGTGAGCTTGCTCAGAACAAAGAACTGTGCTTCCTACACACATGGACCATATCTAGTTCAACTCTGCTTAGGAAACTGATAAGAACAGTAGCTCCTCTTCAGTCCGGTGCACTGTACTTGCTGGAAACAGACGCGAGTGCTATTTGCACTGTGTATGGCAAAGGGAGCGCAATAGTGACTTTCCTTACCAGAAAACAACTCTTGCTCGTAGGACCAGAAACTGCATGTGATTCAACTCCATTTAGGACTGGGAAACAAACGCTAGCTCGCCTTACAAGAAACACACTCTGCTTTAGATAAAAGAGCACTCTTCTACTCTACTGTGTTTCCTATGGGGTCCAAACAGTGAGCTTGCTCAGAACAAAAGAACTGTGCTTCCTACACACAAGGACCATATGTAGTTCAACTCTGCTTAGGAAACTGACAAGAACAGTAGCTCCTATTCAGTCCAATACACTGTACTTGCTGGGAAAAGACGCGAGTGCTATTTGCCCTGTGTATGGCAAAGGGAGCGCAATAGTGACTTTCCTTACCAGAAAACAACTCTTGCTCGTAGGAACACACACTGCATGTGAATCAACGCCATTTAGGACTGGGAAACAAATGCTAGCTCGCCTTACAAGAAACACGTTCTGATTCTGAGAAAAGAGCACTCTTCTACTCTACTGTGTTTCCTATGGGGTCCAAACAGTGAGCTTGCTCAGAACAAAAGAACTGTGCTTCCTACACACACAGCCATATCTAGTTCAACTCTGTTTAGGAAACTGACAAGAACAGTAGCTCCTCTTCAGTCCGATACACTGTACTTGCTGGGAACAGACGCGAGAGATATTTGCACTGTGTATGGCAATGGGAGTGCAATAGTGACTTTCCTTACCAGAAAACAACTCTTGCTCGTAGGACCAGAAACTGCATGTGATTCAACTCCATTTAGGACTGGGAAACAAATGCTAGCTCGCCTTACAAGAAACACACTCTGCTTTTGAGAAAAGAGCACTCTTCTACTCTACTGTGTTTCCTATAGGGCCAGAACAGTGAGCTTGTTCAGAACAAAAGAACTGTGCTTCCTACACACGGGCCATATCTAGTTCAACTCTGCTTAGGAAACTGACAAGAACAGTAGCTCCTCTTCAGTCCGATACACTGTACTTGCTGGGAACAGACGCGAGTGCTATTTGCACTGTGTATGGCAAAGGGAGCGCAATAGTGACTTTCCTTACCAGAAAACAACTCTTGCTCATAGGACCAGAAACTGCATGTGATTCAACTCCATTTAGGACTGGGAAACAAACGATAGCTAACCCTACAAAAAACACACTCTGCTTTTGAGAAAAGAGCACTCTTCTACTCTACTGTGTTTCCTATAGGGCCAGAACAGTGAGCTTGCTCAGAACAAAAGAACTGTGCTTTATACACACGGGCCATATCTAGTTCAACTCTGCTTAGGAAACTGACAAGAACAGTAGCTCCTCTTCAGTCCGATACACTGTACTTGCTGGGAACAGACGCGAGGGCTATTTGCACTGTGTATGGCAATGGGAGCGCAATAGTGACTTTCCTTACCAGAAAACAACTCTTGCTCATAGGACCAGAAACTGCATGTGATTCAACTCCGTTTAGCACTTTGAATCAAATGCTAGCTCGCCTTACATGAAACACTCTCTGGTTTTGAGAAAAGAGCACTCTTCTACTCTACTGTGTTTCCTATGGGGTCCAAACAGTTAGCTTGCTCAGAACAAAGAACTGTGCTTCTTACACACATGGACCATATATAGTTCAACTCTGCTTAGGAAACTGACAAGAACAGTAGCTCCTCTTCAGTCCGATAGACTGTACTTGCTGGGAACAGACGCGAGTGCTATTTGCACTGTGTATGGCAAAGGGAGCACAATAGTGACTTTCCTTACCAGAAAACAGCTCTTGCTCGTAGGACCAGAAACTGCATGTGATTCAACTCCATTTAGGACTGGGAAACAAACGCTAGCTCGCCTTACAAGAAACACACTCTGCTTTAGAGAAAAGAGCACTCTTCTACTCTACTGTGTTTCCTATGGGGTCCAAACAGTGAGCTTGCTCAGAACAAAAGAACTGTGCTTCCTACACACAAGGACCATATGTAGTTCAACTCTGCTTAGGAAACTGACAAGAACAGTAGCTCCTATTCAGTCCAATACACTGTACTTGCTGGGAAAAGACGCAAGTGCTATTTGCCCTGTGTATGGCAATGGGAGCGCAATAGTGACTTTCCTTACCAGTAAACAACTCTTGTTCGTAGGACCAGAAACTGCATGTGATTCAACTCCATTTAGGACTAGGAAACAAACGCTAGCTCGCCTTAGAAGAAAGACACTCTGCTTTTGAGAAAAGAGCACTCTTCTACTCTACTGTGTTTTCTATAGGTCTAGAACAGTGAGCTTGCTCAGAACATAAGAACTGTGCTTTCTACACACACGGTCCTTATCTAGTTCAACTCTGCTTAGGAAACTGACAAGAACAGTAGCTCCTCTTCAGTCCGATACACTGTACTTGCTGGGAACAGACGCGAGTGCTATTTGCACTGTGTATGGAATTTGGAGCGCAATAGTGACTCTTCTTACCAGAAAACAACTCTTGCTCGTAGGACCAAAAACTGTCTGTGACTCAACTCCATTTAAGACTGGGAAACAAACGTGAGCTCGCCTTACAAGAAACACACTCTGCTTTAGAGAAAAGAGCACTCTTCTACTCTACTGTGTTTCCTATAGGGCCAGAACTTTGAGCTTGCTCAGAACAAAAGAACTGTGCTTCCTACACACATGGACCATATCTAGTTCAACTCTGCTTAGGAAACTGACAAGAACAGTAGCTCCTCTTCAGTCCGATACACTGTTCTTGCTGAGAACAGACGCGAGTGCTATTTGAACTGTGAATCGCAATTGGAGCACAATAGTGACTCGTCTTACCAGAAAACAACTCTTGCTTATAGGACAAAAAACTGCATGTGACTCAACTCCATTTACGACTATGAAACAAACTCTAGCTCGCCTTAGAAGAAACACACTCTGCTTTTGAGAAAAGAGCACTCTTCTACTCTACTGTGTTTCCTATAGGGCCAGAACAGTGAGCTTGCTCAGAACAAATGAACTGTGCTTCCTAGACTCACGGGCCATATCTAGTTCAACTCTGCTTAGGAAACTGAGAAGAACAGTAGCTCCTCTTCAGTCCAATACACTGTACTTGCTGGGAACAGATGCCAGTGCAATTTGCACCTTGTATGGCAATGGGAGCGCAATAGTGACTTTCCTTACCAGAAAACAACTCTTGCTCGTAGGACCAGAAACTGCATATGATTCAACTCCATTTAGGACTGGGAAACAAACGCTAGCTCGCCTTACAAGAAACACACTCTGCTTTAGAGAAAAGAGCACTCTTCTACTCTACTGTGTTTCCTTGGCTTCCAAACAGTGAGCTTGCTCAGAACAAAAGTACTGTGCTTCCTACACACAAGGACCATATGTAGTTCAACTCTGCTTAGGAAACTGAGAAGAACAGTAGCTCCTATTCAGTCCAATACACTGTACTTGCTGGGAAAAGATGCGAGTGCTATTTGCACTGTGTATGGCAATGAGGGGCGCAATAGTGACTTTCCTTACCAGAAAACAACTCTTGTTCATAGGACCAGAAACTGCATGTGATTCAACTCCATTTAGGACTAGGAAAAAAACGCAAGCTCGCCTTACAAGAACCACACTCTGCTTTTTAGAAAAGAGCACTCTTCTACTCTACTGTGTTTCCTATGGGGTCCAAACAGTGAGCTTGCTCAGAACAAAGAACTGTGCTTCCTACACACATGGACCATATCTAGTTCAACTCTGCTTAGGAAACTGATAAGAACAGTAGCTCCTCTTCAGTCCGGTGCACTGTACTTGCTGGAAACAGACGCGAGTGCTATTTGCACTGTGTATGGCAAAGGGAGCGCAATAGTGACTTTCCTTACCAGAAAACAACTCTTGCTCGTAGGACCAGAAACTGCATGTGATTCAACTCCATTTAGGACTGGGAAACAAACGCTAGCTCGCCTTACAAGAAACACACTCTGCTTTAGATAAAAGAGCACTCTTCTACTCTACTGTGTTTCCTATGGGGTCCAAACAGTGAGCTTGCTCAGAACAAAAGAACTGTGCTTCCTACACACAAGGACCATATGTAGTTCAACTCTGCTTAGGAAACTGACAAGAACAGTAGCTCCTATTCAGTCCAATACACTGTACTTGCTGGGAAAAGACGCGAGTGCTATTTGCCCTGTGTATGGCAAAGGGAGCGCAATAGTGACTTTCCTTACCAGAAAACAACTCTTGCTCGTAGGAACACAAACTGCATGAGAATCAACGCCATTTAGGACTGGGAAACAAATGCTAGCTCGCCTTACAAGAAACACGTTCTGCTTCTGAGAAAAGAGCACTCTTCTACTCTACTGTGTTTCCTATGGGGTCCAAACAGTGAGCTTGCTCAGAACAAAAGAACTGTGCTTCCTACACACACAGCCATATCTAGTTCAACTCTGCTTAGGAAACTGACAAGAACAGTAGCTCCTCTTCAGTCCGATACACTGTACTTGCTGGGAACAGACGCGAGAGATATTTGCACTGTGTATGGCAAAGGGAGCGCAATAGTGACTTTCCTTACCAGAAAACAACTCTTGCTCATAGGACCAGAAACTGCATGTGATTCAACTCCATTTAGGACTGGGAAACAAATGCTAGCTCGCCTTACATGAAACACTCTCTGCTTTTGAGAAAAGAGCACTCTTCTACTCTACTGTGTTTCCTATGGGGTCCAAACAGTTAGCTTGCTCAGAACAAAGAACTGTGCTTCCTACACACATGGACCATATCTAGTTCAACTCTGCTTAGGAAACTGACAAGAACAGTAGCTCCTCGTCAGTCCGATACACTGTACTTGCTGGGAACAGACGCGAGGGCTATTTGCACTGTATATGGCAAAGGGAGCACAATAGTGACTTTCCTTACCAGAAAACAACTCTTGCTCGTAGGACCAGAAACTGCATGTGATTCAACTCCATTTAGGACTGGGAAACAAATGATAGCTTGCCTTACAAAAAACACACTCTGCTTTTGAGAAAAGAGCACTCTTCTACACTACTGTGTTTCCTATGGGGTTCGAACAGTGAGCTTGCTCAGAACAAAAGAACTGTGCTTCCTACACACACGGCCATATCTAGTTCAATTCTGCTTACGAACCTGACAAGAACAGTAGATCCTCTTCAGTCCAATACACTGTACTTGCTGCGAACAGACGCCAGTGCTATTTGTCCTGTGTGTGGCAATGGCAGCACAATAGTGACTATTTTTACCATAAAACAACTCTTGCTCGTAGGACAGAAACTGCATGTGATTCCACTCCATTTAGGACTGGGAAACAAAGGCTAGCTCACCTTACAAGAAACACACTCTGATTTAGAGAAAAGAGCACTCTTCTACTCTACTGTGTTTCCTATGGGGTCCAAAGAGTGAGCTTGCTCAGAACAAAAGAACTGTGCTTCCTTCACACAAGGACCATATGTAGTTCAACTCTGCTTAGGAAACTGACAAGAACAGTAGCTCCTCTTCACACCGATACACTGTTCTTGCTGAGAACAGACGCGAGTGCTATTTGAACTGTGAATCGCAATTGGTGCACAATACTGACTCGTCATACCAGAAAACAAATCTTTCTCATAGGACAAAAAACTGCATGTGACTCAACTCCATTTACGACTATGAAACAAACTCTAGCTCGCCTTACAAGAAACACACTCTGCTTTTGAGAAAAGAGCACTCTTCTACTCTACTGTGTTTCCTATAGGGCCAGAACAGTGAGCTTACTCAGAACATAATGACTGTGCTTCCTAAACACACCGGCCATATCTAGTTCAACTCTGCTTAGGAAACTGACAAGAACAGTAGCTCCTCTTCAGTTCGATACACTGTACTTGCTGGGAACAGACACCAGTGCTATTTGTCCTGTGTATGGCAATGGCAGCGCAATAGTGACTATTCTTACCATAAAAAAACTCTTGCTCGTAGGACCAGAAACTGCATGTGATTCAACTCCATTTAGGACTGGGAAACAAACGCTAGCTCGCCTTACAAGAAACACACTGCTTTAGAGAAAAGAGCACTCTTCTACTCTACTGTGTTTCCTATGGGGTCGGAACAGTGAGCTTGTTCAGAACAAAAGAACTGTGCTTCCTACACACATGGATCTTATCTAGTTCAACTCTGCTTAAGAACTGACAAGAACAGTAGCTCCTATTCAGTCCAATACACTGTACTTGCTGGGAACAGACGCGAGTACTATTTGCAATGTGTATGGCATTTGGAGCGCAATAGTGACTCGTCTTACCAGAAAACAACTCTTGCTCGTAGGACAAAAAACTGCATGTGACTCAACTCCATTTAAGACTGGGAAACAAACTCTAGCTCGCCTTACAAGAAACACACTCTGCTTTTGAGAAAAGAGCACTCTTCTACTCTACTGTGTTTCCTATAGGGCCAGAACAGTGAGCTTGCTCAGAACAAATGAACTGTGCTTCCTAGACACACGGGACATATCTAGTTCAACTCTGCTTAGGAAACTGACAAGAACAGTAGCTCCTCTTCAGTCCAATACACTGTACTTGCTGGGAACAGATGCATGTGCTATTTGCATTGTGTATGGCATTGGGAGTACAATAGTGACTTTCCTACCAGAAAACAACTCTTGCTCGTAGGACCAGAAACTGCATGTGATTCATCTCCATTTAGGACTGGGAAACAAACGCTAGCTCGCCTTACAAGAAACAAACTGCTTTAGAAAAGAGCACTTTTCTACTCTACTGTGTTTCCTATGGGGTCCATACAGTGAGCTTGATCAGAACAAAAGAACTGTGCTTCCTACACACATGGACCATATGTAGTTCAACTCTGCTTAGGAAACTGACAAGAACAGTAGCTCCTCTTCAGTCCAATACACTGTACTTGCTGGGAACAGACACGAGTGCTATTTACACTGTGTATGGCAATGAGAGCGCAATAGTGACTTTCCTTACCAGAAAACAACTCTTGCTCGTAGGACCACAAACTGCATGTGATTCAATGCCATTTAGGACTGGGAAACAAATGCTAGCTCGCCTTACAAGAAACACACTGTGCTTTTGAGAAAAGAGCACTCTTCTACTCTAATGTGTTTCCTATGGAGTCCAAACAGTGAGCTTGCTCAGAACAAAAGAACTGTGCTTCCTACACACATGGACCATATCTAGTTCAACTCTGCTTATGAAACTTACAAGAACAGTAGCTCCTATTCAGTCCAATACACTGTACTTGCTGGGAACAGACCAGAGTGCTATTTGCACTATGTATGGCATTTGGCGCACAATAGTGACTCTTCTTACCAGAAAACAACTCTTGCTCATAGGACAGAAACTGCATGTGACTCAACTCCATTTATAACTGGGAAACAACCGCGAGCTCGCCTTACAAGAATCATACTCTGCTTTAGAGAAAAAAGCACTCTTCTACTCTACTGTGTTTCCTATAGGTTCAGAACAGTGAGCCTACTCAGAATATAATAACAGTGCTTCCTAAACACACGTGCCATATCTAATTCAACTCTTCTTAGGAAAATGACAAGAACAGTAGCTCCTCTTCATTCTGATACACTTACTTGCTGGGAACAGACGCCAGTGCTATTTGCACTGTGTATGACAAAGGGAGCGGAATAGTGACTTTCCTTACCAGAAAACAACTCTTGCTTGTAGGACCAGAAACTGCATGTGATTCAACTACATTTAGGACTGGGAAACAAACGCTAGCTCGCCTTACAAGAAACACAATCTGCTTTTGATCAAAGAGCACTCTTCTACACTACTGTGTTTCCTATAGGGTCAAAACAGTGAGATTGCTCAGAACAAAAGAACTGTGCTTCCTACACACATGGCCATATTTAGTTCAATTCTGCTTATAAATCTGACAAGAACAGTAGATCCTCTTCAGTCCAATACACTGTACTTGCTGGGAACAGACGCCAGTGCTATTTGTTCTGAGTATGGCAATGGCAGCGCAATAGTGACTTTTCATACCATAAAAATCTCTTGCTCCTAGGACCAGAAACTGCATGTGATTCAAGTCCATTTAGGACTGGGAAACAAACGCTAGCTCTCCTTACATGATACACACTCTGCTTTAGAATAAGAGCACTCTTCTACTCTACAGTGTTTCCTACAAGGCCAGAACAGTGAGCTTGCTCAGAACAAAAGAACTGTGCTTCCCACACACGGGCCATATCTAGTTCAACTCTGCTTAGGAAACTGACAAGAACAGTAGATCCTCTGCAGTCCAATACACTGTACTTGCTGGGAACAGACGCCAGTGCTATTTGCACTGTGTATGGCAATTGGAGCACAATAGTGACTCGTCTTACCAGAAAACAACTCTTGCTCATAGGACAAAAAACTGCATGTGACTCAACTCCATTTAGGACTGGAAAACAAACTCTAGCTCACTTTACAAGAAACACACTCTGCTTTTGAGAAAAGAGCACTATTCTACTCTACTGTGTTTCCTATAGGGCCAGAACAGTGAGGTTGCTCAGAAAAAAAGAACTGTGCTTCCTACCCACACTGGCCATATCTAGTTCAACTCTTCTTAGGAAACTGACAAGAACAGTAGCTCCTCTTCAGTCCAATACACTGTACTTGCTGGGAACAGACGGGAGGGCTATTTGCACTGTGTATGGCAATGGGAGCACAATAGTGACTTTCCTTACCAGAAAACAACTCTTGCTCCTAGGACCAGAAACTGCATGTGATTCAACTCCATTTAGGACTGGGAAACAAATGCTAGCTCGACTTACAACAAACACACTGCTTTAGAGAAAAGAGCACTCTTCTACTCTACTGTGTTTCCTATGAGGTCCAAACAGTGAGCTTGCTCAGAACATAATAACTCTGCTTCCTAAACACACGGGGCATATCTAGTTCAACTCTGCTTAGGAAACTGACAAGAACAGTAGCTCCTCTTCAGTCCGATACACTGTACTTTCTGGGAACAGACGCGAGTGCTATTTGTCTTGTGTATGGCAAAGCGAGAGCAATAGTGACTTTCCTTACCAGAAAACAACTCTTGCTTGTAGGACCAGAAACTGCATGTGATTCATGCATTCCATTTAGGACTGGGAAACAAATGCTAGCTTGCCTTACAAGAAACACATTCTGCTTTAGAGAAAAGAGCACTGTTCTCTACTGTGTTTCCTATAGGGCCAAAACAGTAAGCTAGCTCAGAACAAAAGAACTGTGCTTCCTACACACACGGCCATATTTAGTTCAATTCTGCTTAGGAACCTGACAAGGACAGTAGATCCTCTTCAGTCCAATACACTGTACTTGCTGGGAACAGACGCCAGTGCTATTTGTCCTGTGTATGGCAATGGCAGCGCAATAGTGACTATTCTTACCATAAAAAAACTCTTGCTCCTAGGACCAGAAACTGCATGTGATTCAACTCCATTTAGAACTGGGAAACAAACGCTAGCACTCCTTACAAGAAACATACTCTGCTTTAGAGAAAAGAGCACTCTTCTACTCTACTGTGTTTCCTATAGGGCCAGAACAGTGAGCTTGCTCAGAACATAAGAACTGTGCTTCCTACACACACGGGCCATATCTAGTTCAACTCTGCTTAGGAAACTGAGAAGAACAGTAGGTCCTCTTCAGTCCAATACACTGTACTTGCTGGGAACAGACGCATGTGCTATTTGCACTGTGTATGGCAATGGGAGCACAATAGTGACTTTCCTTACCAGAAAACAACTCTTGCTCATAGGACCAGAAACTGCATGTGATTCAACTCCATTTAGGACTGGGAAACAAACGCTAGCTCGCCTTACAAGAAACACACTGCTTTAGAGAAAAGAGCACTCTTCTACTCTACTGTGTTTCCTACAGGGCCAGAACAGTGAGCTTGCTCAGAACAAAAGAACTGTGCTTCCCAAACACGAGCCATATCTAGTTCAACTCTGCTTAGTAAACTGACAAGAACAGTAGCTCCTACTCAGTCCAATACACTGTACTTGCTGGGAAAAGACGCGAGTGCTCTTTGTCTTGTGTATGGCAATGGGAGCGCAATAGTGACTTTCCTTACCAGAAAACAACTCTTATTCGTAGGACCATAAACTGCATGTGATTCAACTCCATTTAGGACTAGGAAACAAACGCTATCTCGCCTTACAAAAACCCACTCTGCTTTTGAGAAAAGAGCACTCTTCTACTCTACAGTGTTTCCTGTAGGGCCAGAACAATGAGCTTGCTCAGGACATAAGAACTGTGCTCTTACACACGGGCCATATCTACTTCCACTCTGCTTAGGAAACTGACAAGAACAGTAGATCCTCTTCAGTCCGATACACTGTACTTGCTGGGAACAGACGCGAGAGCTATTTGCACTATGTATGGCAAGAGGAGCGCAATAGTGACTTTCCTTACCAGAAAACAACTCTTGCTCATAGGACAAAAAACTGCATGTGACTCAACTCCATTTAGGACTGGGAAACAAATGCTAGCTCGCCTTACAAGAAACACACTCTGCTTTTGAGAAAAGAGCACTCTTCTACTCTACTGTGTTTCCTATGGGGTCAGAACAGTGAGCTTGCTCAGAACAAAGAACTGTGCTTTCTACACACACGGCCATATATAGTTCAATTCTGCTTAAGAACCTGACAAGAACAGTAGATCCTCTTTAATCCAATACACTGTACTTGCTGGGAACAGACGCCAGTGCTATTTGTCCTGTGTATGGCAATGGCAGCACAATAGTGACTCTTCTCTCCAGAAAACAACTCTTGCTCGTAGGACCAGAAACTGCATGTGATTCAACTCCATTTAGGACTGGGAAACAAAAGCTAGCTCACCTCACATGAAACACACTCTGCTTTTGAGAAAAGAGCACTCTTCTACTCTACTGTGTTTCCTATGTGTTCCGAAAAGTGAGCTTGCTCAGAACAAAACAACTGTGCTTTCTACACACACGGGCCATATCTAGTTCAACTGTGATTAGGAAACTGACAAGAACAGTAGATCCTCTTCAGTACAATACACTGTACTTGCGGCGAACAGACGCGAGTGCTATTTGCACTGTGTATGGCAATTGGAGCACAATAGTGACTTTCCTTACCAGAAAACAACTCTTGCTCGTAGGACCAAAAACTGCATGTGATTCCACTCCATTTAGGACTGGGAAACAAACGGTAGCTCGCCTTACAAGAAACACACTTTGCTTTTGAGAAAAGAGCACTCTTCTACTCTACTGTGTTTCCTATAGGGCCAGAACAGTGAGCTTGCTCAGAACAAAAGAACTGTGCTTCGTACACACACGGGCCATATCTAGTTCAACTCTGCTTAGGAAACTGAGAAGAACAGTAGCTCCTCTTCAGTCCAATACACTGTAATTGCTGGGAACAGACGGGAGGGCTATTTGCACTGTGTATGGCAATGGGAGCACAATGGTGACTTTCCTTACCAGAAAACAACTCTTGCTCGTAGGACCAAAAACTGCATGTGATTCCACTCCATTTAGGACTGGGAAACAAACGGTAGCTCGCCTTACAAGAAACACACTCTGCTTTAGAGAAAAGAGCACTCTTCTATTCTACTGTGTTTCCTATGGGGTCCAAACAGTGAGCTTGCTCAGAACAAAAGAACTGTGCTTCCTACAAACACGGACCATATCTAATTCAACTCTGCTTAGTAAACTGACAAGAACAGTAGCTCCTATTCAGTCCAATACACTGTACTTGCTGGGAAAAGACGCGAGTGCTATATGCCTTGTGTAGGGCAATGGGAGCACAATAGTGACTTTCCTTACCAGAAAACAATTCTTGTTCATAGGACCAGAAACTGCATATGATTCAACTCCATTTAGGACTGGGAAACAAACGCCAGCTCGCCTTACAAAAACACACTCTGCTTTTGAGAAATAAGCACTCATCTACTCTACTGTTTATCCTATAGGGCCACAAGAGTGAACTTGCTCAGAACATAAGAACTGTGCTTCCTACACACACGGCCATATTTAGTTCAATTCTCTTTAGGAACCTGAGAAAAACAGTAGATACTCTTCATTACAATACAATGTACTTGCTGGGAACAGACGCCAGTGCTATTTGTCCTGTGTATGGCAATGGCAGCGCAATAGTGACTCTTCTTACCATAAAACAACTCGTGCTCGTAGGACTAGATACTGCATGTGATTCAACTCCACTTAGGACTGGGAAACAAACGTTAGCTCGCCTTACAAGAAACACATTCTGCTTTAGGGAAAAGAGCACTCTTCTACTCTACTGTGTTTCCTATAGGGCCAGAACAGTGAGCTTGCTCAGAACAAAAGAACTGTGCTTCCTACAAACACGGACCATATCTAATTCAACTCTGCTTAGTAAACTGACAAGAACAGTAGCTCCTATTCAGTCCAATACACTGTACTTGCTGGGAAAAGACGCGAGTGCTATATGCCTTGTGTAGGGCAATGGGAGCACAATAGTGACTTTCCTTACCAGAAAACAATTCTTGTTCATAGGACCAGAAACTGCATATGATTCAACTCCATTTAGGACTGGGAAACAAACGCCAGCTCGCCTTACAAAAACACACTCTGCTTTTGAGAAATAAGCACTCATCTACTCTACTGTGTATCCTATAGGGCCACAAGAGTGAACTTGCTCGGAACATAAGAACTGTGCTTCCTACACACACGGCCATATTTAGTTCAATTCTGTTTAGGAACCTGAGAAAAACAGTAGATCCTCTTCATTACAATACAATGTACTTGCTGGGAACAGACGCCAGTGCTATTTGTCCTGTGTATGGCATTGGCAGCGCAATAGTGACTCTTCTTACCATAAAACAACTCGTGCTCGTAGGACTAGATACTGCATGTGATTCAACTCCATTTAAGACTGGGAAACAGCCGGGCGGAGGTGGCGCACGCCTTTAATCCCAGCACTTGGGAGGCAGAGCCAGGCGGATCTCTGTGAGTTCGAGGCCAGCCTGGGCTACCAAGTGAGTTCCAGGAAAGGCGCAAAGCTACACAGAGAAACCCTGTCTCGAAAAACAAAAAAAAAAAAAAAAAAAGACTGGGAAACAAACGTTAGCTCGCCTTACAAGAAACACATTCTGCTTTAGGGAAAAGAGCACTCTTCTACTCTACTGTGTTTCCTATAGGGCCAGAACAGTGAGCTTGCTCAGAACAAAAGAACTGTGCTTCCTACACACGGGCAATAACTAGTTCAACTCTGCTTAGGAAACTGACAAGAACAGTAGCTCCTCTTCAGTCCGATACACTGTACTTGCTGGGAACAGACGCGAGTGCTATTTGCACTGTGTATGGCAATGGGAGCACAATAGTGACTTTCCTTACCAGAAAACAACTCTTGCTCGTAGGAAAAAAACTGCATGTGACTCAACTCCATTTAGGACTGGGAAACAAACGCTAGCTCGACTTCCAAGAAATACACTCTGCTTTTGAGAAAAGAGCACTCTTCTACTCTACTGTGTTTCCTATGTGTTCCGAACAGTGAGCTTGCTCAGAACAAAAAAACTGTGCTTCCTACACACACGGCCATATCTAGTTAAATTCTGCTTAGCAACCTGACAAGAACAGTAGATCCTCTTCAGTCAAATACACTGTACTTGCTGGGAACAGACGTTAGTGCTATTTGTCCTGTGTATGGCAAAGGCAGTGCAATAGTGACTCTTCTTACCAGAAAACAACTCTTGCTTGTAGGACCAGAAACTGCATGTAATTCAACCTCATTTAGGACTGGGAAACAAACTCTAGATCGCTTTACAAGAAACACACTCTGCTTTTGAGAAAAGAGCACTCTTCTACTCTACAGTGTTTCCTATAGGGCCAGAACAGTGAGCTTTCTCAGAAAAAAAGAACTGTGCTTCCTACACACACGGGACATATCTAGTTCAACTCTGCTTAGGAAACTGAGAAGAACAGTAGCTCCTCTTCAGTCCAATACACTGTACTTGCTGGGAACAGACGGGAGGGCTATTTGCACTGTGTATGGCAATGGGAGCACAATAGTGACTTTCCTTACCAGAAAACAACTCTTGCTCGTAGGACCAGAAACTGCATGTTATTCAACTCCATTTAGGACTGGGAAACAAACGGTAGCTCGCCTTACAAGAAACACACTCTGCTTTAGAGAAAAGAGCACTCTTCTACTCTACTGTGTTTCCTATGGGGTCCAAACAGTGAGCTTGCTCAGAACAAAAGAACTGTGCTTCCTACACACACGGACCATATCTAGTTCAACTCTGCTTAGTAAACTGACAAGAACAGTAGCCTCTATTCAGTCCAATACACTGTACTTGCTGGGAAAAGACGCCAGTGCTATTTGCCTTGTGTAGGGCAATGGGAGCGCAATAGTGACTCTTCTTACCAGAAAACAACTCTTGCTCGTGGGACAAAAAACTGCATGTGACTCAACTCCATTTAGGACTGGGAAACAAACGCTAGCTCGACTTACGAGAAACACACTCTGCTTTAGAGAAAAGAGCACTCTTCTACTCTACTGTGTTTCCTATAGGGCCAGAACAGTGAGCTTGCTGAGAACAAAAGAACTGTGCTTCCTACACACAGGCCATATCTAGTTCAACTCTGCTTAGGAAACTGACAAGAACAGTAGCTGCTCTTCAGTCCGATACACTTTACTTGCTGGGAACAGACGCGAGTGATATTTGCACTGTGTATGGCAATTGGAGCACAACAGTGACTCGTCTTACCAGAAAATAACTCTTGCTCGTAGGACAAAAAACTGCATGGGACTCAACTCCATTTAGAACTGGGAAACAAACGCTATCTCGCCTTAAAAGAAACACACTCTGCTTTAGAGAAAAGAGCACTCTTCTACTCTACTGTTTTTCCTATGGGTTCCAAACAGTGAGCTTGCTCAGAACAAAAGAACTGTGCTTCCTACACACACGGACCATATCTAGTTCAACTCTGCTTAGGAAACTGACAAGAACAGTAGCTCCTCTTCAGTCCAATACACTGTACTTGCTGGGAACAGACGCGAGAGCTATTTGCACTATGTATCAAGGGGAGAGCAATAGTGACTTTCCTTACCAGAAAACAACTCTTGCTCTTAGGACCAGAAACTGCATGTGATTCAACTCCATTTAGGACTGGGAAACAAACGCTAGCTCGCCTTACAAGAAACACACTCTGCTTTTGAGAAAAGAGCACTGTTCTACTCTACTGTATTTCCTATGGTGTCCGAACAGTGAGCTTGCTCAGAACATAAGAACTGTGCTTCCTACACACACGGCCATATCTAGTTCAATTCTGATTAGGAACCTGACAAGAACAGTAGATCCTCTTCAGTCCAATACACTGTACTTGCTGGGAACAGACGCCAGTGCTATTTGTACTGTGTGTGGCATTTAGAGCGCAATAGTGACTCTTCTTACCAGAAAACAACTCTTGCTCGTAGGTCCAAAAACTGTCTGTGACTCAACTCCATTTAGGACTGGGAAAAAACGCGAGCTGGCCTTACAAGAAACACACTCTGACTTAGAGAAAAGAGCACTCATCTACTCTACTGTGTTTCCTGTAGGGCCAGAACAGTGAGCTTGCTCAGAACAAAAGAACTGTGCTTCCTACACACACGGCCATATCTCCTTCAAGTCTGCTTAGGAACCTGACAAGAACAGTAGATCCTCTTCAGTCCAATACACTGTACTTACTGGGAACAGACGCCAGTGCTATTTGTCCTGTGTAGGGCAATGGCAGCGCAATAGTGACTCTTCTTACTAGAAAACAACTCTTGCTCGTAGGACCAGAAACTGCATGTGATTCAACTCCATTTAGGACTGGGAAACAAACTCTAGCTCGCTTTACAAGAAACACACTCTGCTTTAGAGAAAAGAGCACTCTTCTACTCTACTGTGTTTCCTATGGGGTCCAAACAGTGAGCTTGCTCAGAACAAAGAACTGTGCTTTCTCCACACACGGGCCATATCTAGTTCAACTCTGCTTAGGAAACAAACAAGAACAGTAGCTCCTCTTCACTCCAATACACTGTACTTGCGGGGAACAGACGCGAGTGCTATTTGCACAGTGTATGGCATTGGAGCACAATAGTGACTTGTCTTACCAGACAACAACTCTTGTTCCTAGGACAAAAAACTGCATGTGACTCAACTCCATTTAGGACTGGGAAACAAACGCTAGCTCGACTCTCGAGAAACACACTCTGCTTTTGAAAAAAGAGCACTCTTCTACTCTACTGTGTTTCCTATGTGTTCCGAAAAGTGAGCTTGCTCAGAACAAAAAAACTGTGCTTCCTACACACACGGCCATATCTAGTTCAAGTCTGCTTAGGAACCTGACAAGAACAGTAGAACCTCTTCAGTCCAATACACTGTACTTGCTGGGAACAGACGCCAGTGCTATTTGTCCTGTGTATGGCAATGGCAGCGCAATAGTGACTCTTCTTACCAGAAAACAACTCTTGCTCGTAGGACCAGAAACTGCATGTGATTCCACTACATTTAGGACTGGGAAACAAACTCTAGCTCGCCTTACTAGAAACACACTCTGCTTTAGAGAAAAGAGCATTCTTCTACTCTACTGTGTTTCCTATGGGGTCCAAACAGTGAGCTTGCTCAGAACAAAAGAACTGTGCTTCCTACACACACGGACAATATCTAGTTCAACTCTACTTAGGAAACTGACAAGAACAGTAGCTCCTATTCAGTCCAATACACTGTACTTGCTGGGAAAATACGCGAGTGGTATTTGCCTTGTGTAGGGCAATGGGAGCGCAATAGTGACTTTCCTTATCAGAAAAAAACTCTTGTTCGTAGGACCAGAAACTGCATGTGATTCAACTCCATTTAGGACTAGGAAACAAACGCTAGCTCACCTTACAAAAACACACTCTGCTTTTGAGAAAAGAGCACTCTTCTACTCTACTGTGTTTCCTATAGGGCCAGAACAGTGAGCTTGCTCAGAACATAAGAACGGTGCTTCCTACACACACGGGCCATATCTAGTTCAACTCTGCTTAGGAAACTGACAAGAACAGTAGCTCCTCTTCAGTCCGATACACTGTACTTGCTGGGAACAGACGCGAGAGCTATTTGCACTATGTATGGCAAGGGAGCGCAATAGTGACTTTCCTTACCAGAAAACAACTCTTGCTCATAGGACAAAAAACTGCATGTGATTCAACTCCATTTAGGACTGGGAAACAAACGCTAGCTCTTCTTACAAGAAACACACTCTGCTTTTGAGAAAAGAGCACTCTTCTACTCTACTGTGTTTCCTATAGGGCCAGAACAGTGTGCTTGCTCAGAAAAAAAGAACTGTACTTCCTACAAACACGGGCCATATCTAGTTCAACTCTGGTTAGGAAACTGAGAAGAAAAGTCGCTCCTTTTCAGTCCAATACAATGTACATGGTGGGAACAGACGCCAATGCTATTTGCCTTGTGTATGGCAATGGGTGCGCAATAGTGACTTTCCTTACCAGAAAACAACTCCTGCTCGTAGGACCAGAAACTGCATGTGATTCCACTCCATTTAGGACTGGGAAACAAACGCTAGCTCGCCTTACAAGAAACACACTCTGCTTTAGAGAAAAGAGCACTCTTCTACACTACTGTGTTTCCTATGGTGTCCGAACAGTGAGCTTGCTCAGAACAAAAGAACTGTGCTTCCTACACACACGGCCATATCTAGTTCATTTCTGCTTAGGAACCTGACAAGAACAGTAGATCCTCTTCAGTCCAATACACTGTACTTGCTGGGAACAGACGCCAGTGCTATTTGTCCTATGTATGGCAATGGCAGCGCAATAGTGACTCTTCTTACCAGAAAACAACTCTTGCTCGTAGGACTAGAAACTGCATGTGATTCAACTCCATTTAGGACTGGGAAACAAACGCTAGCTCGCCTTACAAGAAACACACACTGCTTTTGAGAAAAGAGCACTCTTCCACTCTACTGTGTTTCCTATAGGGCCAGAAGAGTGAGCTTGCTCAGAACAAAAGAACTGTGCTTCCTACACACGGGCCATAACTAGTTCAACTCTGCTTAGGAAACTGACAAGAACAGTAGCTCCTCTTCAGTCCGATATACTGTACTTGCTGGGAACAGACGCGAGTGCTATTTGCACTGTGTATGGCAATGGGAGCGCAATAGTGACTTTCCTTACAATAAAACAACTCTTGCTCGTAAGACCAGAAACTTCATGTGATTCAACTCCATTTAGGACTGGGAAACAAATGCTAGCTCGCCTTACATGAAACACACTCTGCTTTTGAGAAAAGAGCACTCTTCTACTCTACTGTGTTTCCTATAGGGCCAGAATAGTGAGCTTGCTCAGAACAAAAGAACTGTGCTTCCTACACATGGGCCATATCTAGTTCAACTCTGCTTAGGAAACTGACAAGAACAGTAGCTCCTCTTCCGTCCAATACACTGTACTTGCGGGGAACAGACGCGAGTGCTATTTGCACTGTGTATGGCAATTGGAGCACAATAGTGACTTGTCTTACCAGGAAACAACTCTTGCTCGTAGGACCAAAAACTGCATGTGATTCAACTCCATTTATGACTGGGAAACAAACGCTAGCTCGACTTCCAAGAAACACACTCTGCTTTTGAGAAAAGAGCACTCTTCTACTCTACTGTGTTTCCTATGGGGTCCAAACAGTGAGCTTGCTCAGAACAAAAGAACTGTGCTTCCTACACGCACGGACCATATCTAGTTCAATTGTGCTTAGTAAACTGACAAGAACAGTAGCTCCTATTCAGTCCAATACACAGTACTTGCTGGGAAAATACGCGAGTGCTATTTGCCTTGTAAAGGGCAATGGGAGCGCAATAGTGACTTTCCTTACCAGAAAACAACTCTTGTTCATAGGACCAGAAACTGCATGTGATTCAACTCCATTTAGGACTAGGAAACAAACGCTAGCTCGCCTTACAAAAACACACTCTGCTTTTGAGAAAAGAGCACTCTTCTACTCTACTGTGTTTCCTATGTGTTCCGAAAAGTGAGCTTGCTCAGAACAAAAAAACTGTGCTTCCTACACACACGGCCATATCTAGTTCAAGTCTGCTTAGGAACCTGACAAGAACAGTAGATCCTCTTCAGTTCAATACACTGTACTTGCTGGGAACAGACGCCAGTGCTATTTGTCCTGTGTATGGCAATGGCAGCGCAATAGTTACTCTTCTTACCAGAAAACAAATCTTGCTCGTAGGACCAGAAACTGCATGTGATTCAACTCCATTTAAGACTGGGAAACAAACTCTAGCTCGCTTTACAAGAAACACACTCTGCTTTTGAGAAAAGAGCACTCTTCTACTCTTCTGTGTTTCCTATAGGGCCAGAACAGTGAGCTTGCTCAGAAAAAAAGAACTGTACTTCCTACACACACGGGCCATATCTAGTTCAACTCTGCTTAGGAAACTGAGAAGAACAGTAGCTCCTTTTCAGTCCAATACACTGTACTTGCTGGGAACAGACGGGAGGACTATTTGCCTTGTGTATGGCAATGGGAGCGCAATAGTGACTTTCCTTACCAGAAAACAACTCCTGCTCGTAGGACCAGAAACTGCATGTGATTCCACTCCATTTAGGACTGGGAAACAAACGCTAGCTCGCCTTACAAGAAACACATTCTGCTTTAGAGAAAAGAGCACTCTTCTACTCTACTGTGTTTCCTATGGGGTCCAAACCGTGAGCTTGCTCAGAACAAAAGAACTGTGCTTCCTACACACGCGGGCCATATCTAGTTCAACTCTGTTTAGGAACCTGACAAGAACAGTAGATCCTCTTCAGTCCAATACACTGTACTTGCTGGTAACAGACGCCAGTGCTATTTGTCCTATGTATGGCAATGGCAGCGCAATAGTGACTCTTCTTACCAGAAAACAACTCTTGCTCGTAGGACTAGAAACTGCATGTGATTCAACTCCATTTAGGACTGGGAAACAAACGCTAGCTCGCCTTACAAGAAACACACACTGCTTTTGAGAAAAGAGCACTCTTCCACTCTACTGTGTTTCCTATAGGGCCAGAAGAGTGATCTTGCTCAGAACAAAAGAACTGTGCTTCCTACACACAAGCCATAACTAGTTCAACTCTGCTTAGGAAACTGACAAGAACAGTAGCTCCTCTTCAGTCCGATACACTGTACTTGCTGGGAACAGACGCGAGTGCTATTTGCACTGTGTATGGCAATGGGAGCGCAATAGTGACTTTCCTTATTAGAAAAAAACTCTTGATCGTAGGACCAAAAACTGTCTGTGATTCAACTCCATTTAGGACTGGGAAACAAACGCGAGCTCGCCTTACAAGAAACACACTCTGCTTTAGAGAAAAGAGCACTCTTCTACTCTACTGTGTTGCCTGTAGGACCAGAACAGTGAGCTTGCTCAGAACATAATAACTGTGCTTCCTAAACACACGGGCCATATCTAGTTCAACTCTGCTTAGGAAACTGACAAGCACAGCAGCTTCTCTTCAGTCCGATACACTGTACTTGCTGAGAACAGACGCGAGTGCTATTTGCACTGTGTATGGCAATTGGAGCACAATAGTGACTCATCTTACCAGAAAACAACTCTTGCTCGTACGACCAGAAACTGCATGTGACTCAACTCCATTTAGGTTTGGGAAACAAACTCTAGCTCACCTTACAAGAAACACATTCTACTTTTGGGAAAAGAGCACTCTTCTACTCTACTGTGTTTCCTATAGGGCCAGAACAGTTAGCTTGCTCAAAACAAAAGAACTGTGCTTCCTACACACACGGACCATATGTATTTCAACTCTGCTTAGGAAACTGACAAGAACAGTAGCTCCTCTTCAGTCCAATACACTGTACTTGCTGGGAACAGACACGAGTGCTATTTACACTGTGTATGGCAATTAGAGTGCAATAGTGACTTTGCTTACCAGAAAACAACTCTTGCACATAGGACCACAAACTACATGTGATTCAACGCCATTTAGGACTGGGAAACAAATGCTAGCTCGCCTTACAAGAAACACACTCTGCTTTAGAAAAAGAGCACTCTTCTACTCTACTGTGTTTCCTACAGGGCCAGAACAGTGAGATTGCTCAGAACAAATGAACTGTGCTTCCCACACACGGGCCATATCTAGTTCAACTCTGCTTAGGAAACTGACAAGAACAGTAGATCCTTTTCAGTCCAATACACTGTACATGCTGGGAACAGACGCCAGTGCTATTTGCACTGTGTATGGCAATTGGAGCACAATAGTGACTCGTCTTACCAGAAAACAACTCTTGCTCATAGAACAAAAAACTGCGTGTGACTCAACTCCATTTAGGACTGGGAAACAATCTCTAGCTCGCTTTACAAGAAACACACTCTGCTTTTGAGAAAAGAGCACTCTTCTACTCTACTGTGCTTCCTATAGGGCCAGAACAGTGAGCTTGCTCAGAAAAAAAGGTCTGTGCTTCCTAAACACACGGGCCATATCTAGTTCAACTCTTCTTAGGAAACTGACAAGAACAGTAGCTCCTCTTCAGTCCAATACACTGTACTTGCTGGGAACAGACGGGAGGGCTATTTGCACTGTGTATGGCAATGGGAGCACAATAGTGACTTTCCTTACCAGAAAACAACTCTTGCTCATAGGACCAGAAACTGCATGTGATTCCACTCCATTTAGGAATGGGAAACAAAAGCTAGCTCGCCTTAAAAGAAACACACTCTACGTTTGAGAAAAAAGCACTCTTCTACTCTACTGTGTTTTCTACGGGGTCCGAACAGTGAGCTTGCTCAGAACAAAAAAACTGTGCTTCCTAAACACACGGGCCATATCTATTTCAACCCTGCTTAGGAAACTGACAAGAACAGCAGCTCCTCTTCAGTCCGATACACTGTACTTGCTGAGAACAGACGCGAGTGCTATGTGCACTGTGTATGGCAATTGGAGCACAATAGTGACTCGTCTTACCAGAAAACAACTCTTGCTCATAGGACCAAAAACTGCATGTGACTCAACTCTATTTAGGACTGGGAAACAAACTCTAGCTCACCTTACAAGAAACACACTCTGCTTTTGAGAAAAGAGCACTCTTCCACTCTACTGGGTTTCCTATAGGGCCAGAAGAGTTAGCTTGCTCAGAACAAATGAACTGTGCTTCCTAGACACACGGGCCATATCTAGTTCAACTCTGCTTAGGAAACTGAGAAGAACAGTAGCTCCTCTTCAGTCCAATACACTGTACTTGCTGGGAACAGACGCATGTGCTATTTGCACTGTGTATGGCAATGGGAGCACAATAGTGACTTTCCTTACCAGAAAACAACTCTTGGTCGTAGGACCAGAAACTGCATGTGATTCAACTCCATTTAGGACTGGGAAACAAACACTTGCTCACCTTACAAGAAACACACTCTGCTTTTGAGAAAAGAGCACTCATCTACTCTACTGTGTTTCCTATGGGGTCCGAAGAGTGAGCTTGCTCAGAACAAACGAACTGTGCTTCCTACACACACGGCCATATCTAGTTCAAGTCTGCTTAGGAACCTGACAAGAACAGTAGATCCTCTTCAGTCCAATACACTGTACTTGCTGGGAACAGACGCGAGTGCTATTTGCACATTGTATGGCAATGGGAGCGCAATGTGACTTTCCTTACCAGAAAAAAACTCTTGTTCGTAGGACCTGAAACTGCATGTGATTCAACTCCATTTAGGACTGGGAAACAAACACTAGTTCGCCTTACATGAAATACACTCTGCTTTTGAGAAAAGAGCACTCTTCTACTCTACTGTGTTTCCTATGGGGTCCGAACAGTGAGCTTGCTCAGAACATAAGAACTGTGCTTCCTACACACGGCCATATCTAGTTGAAGTCTGCTTAGGAACCTGACAAGAACAGTAGATCATCTTCAGTTCAATACACTGTAATTGCTGGGAACAGACGCCAGTGCTATTTGTCCTGTGTATGGCAATGGCAGCGCAATAGTGACTCTTCTTACAATAGAACAACTCTTGCTCGTAGGACCAGAAACTGCATGTGATTCAACTCCATTTAGGACTGGGAAACAAACACTAGTTCGCCTTACAAGAAACACACTCTGCATTAGAGAAAAGAGCACTCTTCTACTCTACTGTGTTTCCCATTGGGCCAGAACAGTGAGCTTGCTCAGTACAAAAGAACTGTGCTTCCTACACATGGGCCATATCTAGTTCAACTCTGCTTAGGAAACTGACAAGAACAGTAGCTCCTCTTCAGTCCGATACACTGTACTTGCTGGGAACAGACGCGAGTGCTACTTGCACTGTGTATGGCAATGGGAGCACAATAGTGACTTTCCTTACCAGAAAACAACTCTTGCTCGTAGGACCAGAAACTGCATGTGATTTAACTCCATTTAGGACTGGGAAACAAATGCTAGCTCGCCTTACATGAAATACACTCTGCTTTTGAGAAAAGAGCACTCTTCTACTCTACTGTGTTTCCTATGGTGTCTGAACAGTGAGCTTGCTCAGAACAAAAGAACTGTGCTTCCTACACACACGGGACATATCTAGTTCAACTCTGCTTAGGAAACTGACAAGAACAGTCGCTCCTCTTCAGTCCAATACACTGTACTTGCTGCGAACAGATGCCAGTGCTCTTTGTCCTGTGTATGGCAATGGCAGTGCAATAGTGACTCTTCTTACCATAAAACAACTCTTGTTCGTAGTACCAGAAACTGCATGGGATACAACTCCATTTAGGACTGCAAAACAAACGCTAGCACGCCTTACAAGAAATACACTCTGCTTTAGAGAAAAGAGCACTCTTCTACTCTACTGTGTTTCCTATGGGGTCCAAACAGTGAGCTTGCAAAGAACAAAAGAACTGTGCTTCCTACAAACACGGATCATATCTAGTTCAACTTTGCTTAGGAAACTGACAAGAACATTAGCACCTATCCAGTCCAATACACTGTACTTGCTGGGAACAGACGCGAGTGCTATTTGCACTGTGTATGGCAATGGGAAAGCAATGTGACTTTCCTTACCAGAAAAGAACTGTTGATCATAGGACCTGAAACTGCATGTGATTCAACTCCATTTAGGACTAGGAAACAAACGCTAGCTCGCCTAACAAGAAACACACTCCGCTTTTGAGAAAAGAGCACTCTTCTTCTCTACTGTGTTTCCTATAGGGCCAGAACAGTGAGCTTGCTCAGAACATAAGAACTGTGCTTCCTACACACACGGGCCATATCTACTTCAACTCTGCTTAGGAAACTGACAAGAACAGTAGCTCCTTTTCAGTCCCATACACTGTACTTGCTGGGAACAGACGCCAGTGCTATTTGTCCTGTATATGGCAATGGCAGCACAATAGTGACTCTTCTTACCAGAAAACAACTCTTGCTGGTAGGACCAGAAACTACATGTGATTCAACTCCATTTAGGACTGGGAAACAAAAGATAGCTTGCCTTACAAGAAACACACTCTGCTTTAGAGAAAAGAGCACTCTTCTACTCTACTGTGTTTCCTATAGGGCCAGAACAGTGAGCTTGCTCAGAAAAAAAAACTGTGCTTCCTACACACATGGGCCATATCTAGTTCAACTCTGCTTAGGTAACTGACAAGAACAGTAGATCCTCCCTCAGTCCGATACACTGTACTTGCTGGGACCAGACGCGAGTGCTATTTGCACTGTGTATGTCAATGGGAGCACAATAGTGACATTCCTTACCAGAAAACAACTCTTGCTCGTAGGACCAGAAACTGCATGTGACTCAACTCCATTTAAGACTGGGAAACAAACGCTAGCTCGCCTTACAAGAAACACACTCTGCTTTAGAGAAAAGAGCACTCTTCTACTCTCCTGTGTTTCCTATAGGGCCAGAACAGTGAGCTTGCTCAGAACACAAGAACTGTGCTTCCTACACACACGGGCCATATCGAGTTCAACTCTGCTTAGGAACCTGACAAGAACAGTAGCTCCTCTTCATTCCAATACACTGTACTTGCTGGGAAAAGACGGATGTGCTATTTGCACTGTGTATGACAATGGGAGCGCAATAGTGACTTTCCTTACCAGAAAACAACTCTTGCTCGTAGGACCAGAAACTGCATGTGATTCCACTCCATTTAGGACTGGAAACAAACGTAGGCTCGCCTTACAAGAAACACACTCTGCTTTTGAGAAAAGAGCACTCTTCTACTCTACTGTGCTCCCTATGGGGTCCGAACAGTGAGCTTGCGCAGAACAAAAGAACTGTGCTTCGTACACACAACCATATCTAGTTCAATTCTGTTTCGGAACCTGACAAGAACAGTAGATCCTCTTCAGTGCAATATACTGTACTTGCTGGGAACAGACGCCAGTGCTATTTGTCCTGTGTATGGCAATGGCAGCGCAATAGTGACTCTTCTTACCATAAAACAACTCTTGCTCATAGGACCAGAAACTGCAAGTATTTCAACTCCATTTAGGACTGGGAAACAAAAGCTAGCTCACCTTACAAGAAACACACTCTGCTTTAGAGAAAAGAGCACTCTTCTAGTCTACTGTGTTTCCTATAGTGCCAGAACAGTGAGCTTTCTCAGAACAAAAGAGCTGTGCTTCCTACACACGGGCCATATCTAGTTCAACTCTGCTTAGGAACCTGACAAGAACAGTAGATCCTCTTCAGTCCAATACACTGTACTTGCTGGGAACAGACTCCAGTGCTATTTGTCCTGTGTATGGCAATGGCAGCACAATAGTGACTCTTCTTACCAGAAAACAACTCTTGCTCGTAGTACCAGAAACTGCATGTGATTCAACTCCATTTAGGACTGGGAATCCAACTCTAACTCGCTTTACAAGAAACACACTCTGCTTTTGAGAAAAGAGCACTCTTCTACTCTACTGTGTTTCCTATGGGGTCCAAACAGTGAGCTTGCTCAGAACAAAAGAACTGTGCTTCCTACACACACGGCCATATCTAGTTCAACTCTGTTTAGTAAACTGACAAGAACAGTAGCTCCTATTAAGTCCAATACACTGTACTTGCTGGGAAAAGACGCGAGTGCTATTTGCCTTGTGTAGGGTAATGGGAGCATAATAGTGACTTTCCTTACCATAAAAAAACTCTTGCTCATAGGACCAGAAACTGCATGTGATTCAACTCCATTTAGGTCTGGGAAACAAATGCTAGCTCGCCTTACATGAAACACACTCTGCTTTTGAGAAAAGAGCACTCTTCTACTCTACTGTGTTTCCTATGGGGTCCGAACAGTGAGCTTGCTCAGAACAAAAGAACTGTGCTTCCTACACACAAGGGCCATATCTAGTTCAACTCTGCTTAGGAAACTGACAAGAACAGTAGATCCTTTTCAGTCCAATACACTGTACTTGCGGGGAAAAGACGCGAGTGCTATTTGCTCTGTGTATGGCAATTAGAGCACAATAGTGACTCGTCTTACCAGAAAACAACTCTTGCTCGTAGGACAAAAAACTGCATGTTACTCAACTCCATGTAGGACTGGGAAACAAACGCTAGCTCGCCTTACAAGAAACACACTCTGCTTTTGAGAAAAGAGCACTCTTCTACTCTACTGTGTTTCCTATGGAGTCCGAACACTGAAATTGCTCAGAACAAAAGAACTGTGCTTCCTACACACACGGCCATATCTAGTTCAAGTCTGCTTAGGAACCTGATATAGAACAGTAGATCCTCTTCAGTCCAATACACTGTACTTGCTGGGAACAGACGCCAGTGCTATTTGTCCTGTGTATGGCAATGGCAGCGCAAAAGTGACTCTTCTTACCATAAAACAACTCTTGCTTGTAGGACTAGAAACTGCATGTGATTCAACTCCATTTAGGACTGGGAAACAAACGCTAGCTCGCCTCACAAGAAACACACTCTGCTTTAGAGAAAAGAGCACTTTTCTACTCTACTGTGTTTCCTATAGGGCCAGAACAGTGAGCTTGCTCAGAACAAAAGAGCTGTTCTTCCTACACACGGGCCATAACTAGTTCCACTCTGCTTAGGAAAATGACAAGAACAGTAGCTCCTCTTCAGTCTGATACAATGTACTTGCTGGGAACAGACGCGAGTGCTATTTGCACTGTGTATGGCAATGGGAGCGCAATAGTGACTTTCCTTACCAGAAAACAACTCTTGCTCGTAGGACCAGAAACTGCATGTGATTCAACTCCATTTAGGACTGTGAAACAAATGCTAGCTCTTCTTACATGAAACACACTCTGCTTTTGAGAAAAGATCACTCTTCTATTCTACTGTGCTTCCTATGGGGTTTGAACAGTGAGCTTGCTCAGAACAAAAGAACTGTGCTTCCTACACACACGGTCCATATCCAATTCAACTCTGCTTAGGAAACTGACAAGAACAGTAGATCCTCTTCAGTCCAATACACTGTACTTGCAGGGAACAGACACGAGTGCTATTTGCATTGTGTATGGCAATTGGAGCCCAATAGTGACTTGTCTTACCAGAAAACAACTCTTGCTCATAGGACAAAAAACTGCATGTGACTCAACTCCATTTAGAACTGGGAAACAAATGCTAGCTCGACGTCCAAGAAACACACTCTGCTTTTGAGAAAAGAGCACTCTTCTACTCTACTGTGTTTCCTATGTGTTCCGAAAAGTGAGCTTGCTCAGAACAAAAAAACTGTGCTTCCTACACACACGGCCATATCTAGTTCAAGTCTGCTTAGGAACCTGACAAGAACAGTAGATCCTCTTCAGTCCAATACACTGTACTTGCTGCGAACAGACGCCAGTGCTATTTGTCCTGTGTATGGCAATGGCAGCGCAATACTGACTCTTTTTACCAGAAAACAACTCTTGCTCGTAGTACCAGAAACTGCATGGGATTCAACTCCATTTAGGACTGTGAAACAAACGCTAGCTCGCCTTACAAGTAACACACTCTGTTTTAGAGAAAAGAGCACTCTTCTGCTCTACTGTGTTTCCTATGGGGTCCAAACAGTGAGCTTGCAAAGAACAAAAGAACTGTGCTTCCTACAAACACGGGTCAGATCTAGTTCAACTCTGCTTAGGAAACTGACAAGAAAAGTAGCTCCTCTTCAGTCCGATACACTGTACTTGCTGGGAACAGACGGAAGTGCTACTCGCACTGTGTATGGCAATGGGAGCGCAATAGTGACTTTCCTTACCAGAAAACAACTCTTGCTCATAGGACCAGAAACTGCATGTGATTCAACTCCATTTAGGACTTGGAAACAAACGCTATCTCGCCTTTCAAGAAACACACTCTGCTTTTGAGAAAAGCACACTCTTCTACTCTACTGTGTTTCCTATAGGGTCCAAACAGTGAGCTTGCTCAGAACAAAAGAACTGTGCTTCCTACACACACGGCAATATCTAGTTCAATTCTGCTTAGGAACCTGAAAGAACAGTAGATCCTCTTCAGTCCAATACACTGTACTTGCTTGGAACAGACGCCAGTGCTCTTTGTCCTGTATATGGCAATGGGAGCACAATAGTGACTCTTCTTACCATAAAACAACTCTTGCTCGTAGGACCAGAAACTGCATGTGATTCAACTCCATTTAGGACTGGGAAACAAACGATAGCTCGCCTTACAAAAACACACTCTGCTTTTGAGAAAAGAGCACTCTTCTACTCTACTGTGTTTCCTATAGGGCCAGAACAGTGAGCTTGCTCAGAAAAAAAAACTGTGCTTCCTACACACACGGGCCATATCTATTTCAACTCTGCTTAGGAAACTGACAAGAACAGTAGCTCCTCCTCAGTCCAATACACTGTACTTGCTGGGAACATACGCCAGTGCTATTTGCACTGTGGATGGCAATTGGAACACAATAGTGACTCGTCTTACAAGAAAACAACTCTTGCTCGTAGGACAAAAAACTGCATGTGACTCAACTCCATTTAGTACTGGGAAACTAACACTAGCTCGCCTTCCAAGAAACACACTCTGCTTTTGAGAAAAGAGCACTCTTCTACTCTACTGTTTCCTATGTGTTCCGAACAGTGAGCTTGCTCATAACTAAAAAACTGTGCTTCGAACAAACACGGCCATATCTAGTTCAAGTCTGCTTAGGAACCTGACAAGAACAGTTGATCCTCTTCAATCCGATACACTGTACTTGCAGGGAACAGAGGCATTTACTATTTGCACTGTGTATGGCAATGGGAGTGCAATAGTGACTTTCCTTACCAGAAAACAACTCTTGCTCGTAGGACCAGAAACTGCATGTGATTCAACTCCATTTAGGACTGGGAAACAAATGCTAGCTCGCCTTACATGAAACACACTCTGCTTTTGAGAAAAGAGCACTCTTCTACTCTACTGTGTTTCCTATGGGGTCTAAACAGTGAGCTTGCTCAGAACAAAAGAACAGTGCTTCCTACACACACGGGCCATATCTAGTTCAACTCTGCTTAGGAAACTGACAAGAACAGTAGCTCCTCTTCAGTCCAATACACTGTACTTGCTCGGAACAGACGCGAGGGCTATTTGCACTGTGTATGGCAATTGGAGCACAATAGTGACTCGTCTTACCAGAAAACAACTCTTGCTCGTAGGACAAAAAACTGCATGTGACTCAACTCCATTTAGGACTGGGAAACAAACGCTAGCTCGCCTTCCAAAAACACACTCTGCTTTTGAGAAAAGAGCACTCTTCTACTCTACTGTGTTTCCTATGTGTTCCGAACAGTGAGCTTGCTCAGAACAAAAAAACTGTGCTTCCTACACACACACCCATATCTAGCTCAAGTCTGCTTAGGAAACTGACAAGAACAGTAGCTCCTATTCAGTCTGATACACTGTACTTGCTAGGAACAGACGCGAGTGCTATTTGCACTGTATATGGCATTTGGAGCACAACAGTGACTCTTCTTACCAGAAAACAACTCTTGCTCGTAGGACCAAAAACTGCATGTGACTCAACTCCATTTAGGACTGGGAAACAAACGCGAGCTCGCCTTACAAGAAACACACTCTGCTTTTAAGAAAAGTGCACTCTTCTACTCTACTGTGTTTCCTAAAGGGCCAGAACAGTGAGCTTGCTCAGAACATAAGAACTGTGCTTCCTACACACACGGGCCATATCTAGTTCAACTCTGCTTAGGAAACTGACAAGAACAGTAGCTCCTCTTCAGTCTGATACACTGTACTTGCTGGGAACAGACGCATGTGCTATTTGCACTGTGTATGGCAATGGGAGCGCTATAGTGACTTTCCTTACCAGAAAACAACTCTTGCTCATAGGACCAGAAACTGCATGTGATTCCACTCCATTTAGGACTGGGAAACAAACGCTAGCTCGCCTTCCAAGAAACACATTCTGCTTTAGAGAAAAGAGCACTCTTCTACTCTACTGTTTCCTATGTGTTCCGAACAGTGAGCTTGCTCAGAACAAAAAAACTGTGCTTCCTACAAACATTGCCACATCTAGTTCAAGTCTGCTTAGGAACCTGACAAGAACAGTAGATCCTCTTCAGTCCAATACACTGTGCTCCTGGGAACAGACAACAGTGCTATTTGTCCTGTGTATGGCAATGGCAGCGCAATAGTGACTCTACTTACCATAAAACAACTCTTGCTCGTAGGACCAGAAACTGCATGTGATTCAACTCCATTTAGGACTGGGAAACAAACGCTAGCTCGCCTTACAAGAAACACACTCTGCTTTTGAGAAAAGAGCACTCTTCTACTCTACTGTGTTTCCTATAGGGCCAGAAAAGTGAGCTTTCTCAGAACAAAAGAACTGTGCTTCCTACACACGGGCCATATCTATTTCAACTCTGCTTAGGAAACTGACAAGAACAGTAGCTCCTATTCAGTCCAATACACTGTACTTGCTGGGAACAGACGTGAGTGCTCTTTGCACTGTGTATTGCATTTGGAGCGCAATTGTGACTCTTCTTACCAGAAAACAACTCTTGCTCGTAGGACCAAAAACTGCCTGTGACTCAACTCCATTTAGGACTGGGAAACAAACGCGAGCTCGCCTTACAAGAAACACACTCTGCTTTAGAGAAAGGAGCACTCTTCTACTCTACTGTGTTCCCTATGGGGTCCGAACAGTGAGCTTGCTCAGAACAAAAAAAACTGTGCTTCCTACACACACGGCCATATCTATTTCAAGTCTGATTAGGAACCTGACAAGAACAGTAGATCCTCTTTCGTCCAATACACTGTACTTGCTTGGAAAAGACGCCAGTGCTATTTGTTCTGTGTATGGCAATGGCAGCGCAATAGTGACTGTTCTTACCAGAAAACATCTCTTGCTTGTAGGACCAGAAACTCCATGTGATTCAACTCCATTTAGGACTGGGAAACAAACGCTAGCTCGCCTTACAGGAAACACACTCTGCTTTTGAGAAAAGAGCACTCTTCTACTCTACTGTGTTTCCTATGGGGTCCAAACAGTGAGCTTGCTCAGAACAAAAGAACTGTGCTTCCTACACACGGACCATATCTATATCAAGTCTGCTTAGGAAACTGACAAGAACAGTAGCTCCTCTTCAGTCCGATACACTGTACTTGCTGGGAACAGACGCCAGTGCTATTTGCACTGTATATGGCATTTGGAGCGCAACAGTGACTCTTCTTACCAGAAAACAACTCTTGCTCGTAGGACCAAAAACTGCATGTGACTCAACTCCATTTAGGACTGGGAAACAAACGCGAGCTCGCCTTACAAGAAACACACTCTGCTTTTAAGAAAAGTGCACTCTTCTACTCTACTGTGTTTCCTATAGGGCCAGAACATTGAGCTTGCTCAGAATATAAGAACTGTGCTTCCTACACACATGGCCATATCTAGTTCAAGTCTGATTAGGAACCTGACAAGAACAGTAGATCCTCTTCAGTCCAATACACTGTACTTGCTGGGAAAAGACGCCAGTGCTATTTGTCCTGTGTATGGCATTGGCAGCGCAATAGTGACTCTTCTTACCAGAAAACAGCTCTTGCTTGTAGGACCTGAAACTGCATGTGATTTAACTCCATTTAGGACTGGGAAACAAACGCTAGCTCGCCTTACAAGAAACACACTCTGCTTTTGAGAAAAGAGCACTCTTCTACACTACTGTGTCTATGGGGTCCAAACAGTGAGCTTGCTCATAACAAAAGACCTGTGCTTCCTATACACGCTGGATATATCTCGATCAACTCTGCTTAGGAAACTGACAAGAACAGTAGCTTCTCTTCAGTCCGATACACTGTACTTTCTGGGAACAGACGGGAGTGCTATTTGCACTGTGTATGGCAATGAGAGCGCAATAGTGACTTTCCTTACCAGAAAACAACTCTTGCTCTTAGGACCAGAAACTGCATGTGATTCCACTCCATTTAGGACTGGGAAACAAACGCTAGCTCGCCTTACATGAAACACACTCTGCTTTT
Organism: Peromyscus eremicus; assembly: GCF_949786415.1. NCBI lineage: Eukaryota > Metazoa > Chordata > Mammalia > Rodentia > Cricetidae > Peromyscus > Peromyscus eremicus. Next base: position 3,810 of record NW_026734324.1, on the reverse strand, counting down.
GAGAAAAGAGCACTCTTCTACTCTACTGTGTTTTCTATAGGGCCAGAACAGTGAGCTTGCTCAGAACAAAAGAACTGTGCTTCCTACACACACGGCCATATTTAGTTCAACTCTGCTTAGGAAACTGACAAGAACAGTAGCTCCTATTCAGTCCAATACACTGTACTTGATGGAAACAGATGCGAGTGCTATTTGCACTGTGTATGGCATTTGGAGCACAATAGTGACTCTTCTTACCAGAAAACAACTCTTGCTCGTAGGACCAAAAACTGCCTGTGACTCAACTCCATTTAGGACTGGGAAACAAACGCGAGCTCGCCTTACAAGAAACACACTCTGCTTTTGAGAAAAGAGCACTCTTCTACTCTACTGTGTTTCCTATGGGGTTAGAACAGTGAGCTTGCTCAGAACAAAAAAACTGTGCTTCCTACACACACGGCCATATCTAGTTCAAATCTGCTTAGGAACCTGACAAGAACAGTAGATCCTCTTCAGTCCAATACACTGTACTTGCTGGGAAAAGACGCCAGTGCTATTTGTCCTCTGTATCGCAATGGCAGCACAATAGTGACTCTTCTTACCAAAAAACAATTCTTGTTTGTAGGACCAGAAACTGAATGTGATTCAACTCCATATTGGACTGGGAAAAAAACGCTAGCTCGCCTTACAAGAAACACACTCTGCTTTTGAGAAAAGAGCACTCTTCTACTCTACTGTGTTTCCTATGGGGTCCAAACAGTGAGCTTGCTCATACCAAAAAAACTGTGATTCCTACACACACCGACCATATCTAGTTCAACTCTGCTTAGGAAACTGATAAGAACAGTAGATCCCCTTCAGTCCAATACACTGTACTTGCTGGGAACAGACACAATTGCTTTTTGCACTGTGTATGGCAATGGGAGGGCAATAGTGACTTTCCTTACCAGAAAACAACTCTTGTTCATAGGACCAGACACTGCATGTGATTCAACTCCATTTAGGACTGGGAAACAAACGCTGGTTCGCCTTACAAGAAACACACTCTGTTGTTGAGAAAAGAGCACTCTTCTACTCTACTGTTTTTCCTATGGGGTGCGAACAGAGAGCTTGCTCAGAACAAAAGAACTGTGCTTCCTACACACACTGCCATATCTAGTTCAATTCTGCTTAGGAAACAGACAAGAACAGTAGATCCTCTTCAGTCCAATACACTGTACATGCTGGGAACCGACGCCAGTGCTATTTGCCCTGTTTATGACAATGGAAGCGCAATAGTGACTTTCCTTACCAGAAAACAACTCTTGCTTGTAGGACCAGAAACTGCATGGGATTCAACTCCATTTCTGACTGGGAAATAAACACAAGCTCACCTTACAAGAAACACACTCTGCTTTTGAGAAAAGAGTACTCTTCTACTCTACTGTAATTCCTATGGGGTCTGAACAGTGAGCTTGCTCAGAACAAAAGAACTGAGCTTCCTACACACACGGCCGTATCTAGTTCAATTCTGTTTAGGAAACTGAAAAGAACAGTAGCTCCTCTTCAGTCCAATACACTGTACTTGCTGGGAACAGACGCGAGTGCTATTTGCACTGTGTATGGCAATGGGAGCACAATAGTGACTTTCCTTACCAGAAAACAACTCTTGCTCCTAGGACCAGAAACTGCATGTGATTCAACTCCATTTAGGACTGGGAAACAAACACTAGCTCGCCTTACAAGAAACACACTCTGCTTTTTAGTAAAGAGCACTCTTCTACTCTACTGTGTTTCCTATAGGGCCAGAACTGTGAGCTTGCTCAGAACAAAAGAACTGTGCTTCCTACACACACGGCCATATCTAGTTCAACTCTGCTTAGGAACCTGACAAGAACAGTAGATCCTCTTCAGTCCAATACACTGTACATGCTGGGAATAGACGCCAGTGCTATTTGCCCTGTGAATGACAATGAGAGCACAATAGTGACTCTTCTTACCAGAAAACAACTCTTGCTCCTAGGACCAGAAACTGCATGTGATTCAACTCCATTTAGGACTGGGAAACAAACGCTAGCTCGGCTCGTCTTCCAAGAAACACACTCTGCTTTTGAGAAAAGAGCACTCTTCTACTCTACTGTGTTTCCTATGGGGTCCAACAGTGAGCTTGCTCAGAACAAAAGAACTGTGCTTCCCACACACGGACCTTATCTAGTTCAACTCTGCTGAGGAAACTGACAAAAACAATAGCTCCTAATCAGTCCAATACACTGTACTTGAAGGGAGCAGACGCGAGTACTATTTGCACTGTGTATGGCATTTGGAGCGCAATAGTGACTCTTCTTACCAGAAAACAACTCTTGCTCATAGGACCAAAAACTGCATGTGACTCAACTCCATTTAGGACTGGGAAACAAACGCGAGCTCACCTTACAAGAAAAACACTCTGCTTTAGAGAAAAGAGCACTCTTCTACTCTACTGTGTTTCCTATGGGTCCAAACAGTGAGCTTGCTCAGAACAAAAGAACTGTGCTTCCTACACACACGGGCCATATCTTGTTCAACTCTACTTAAGAAACTAACAAGAACAGTAGCTCCTCTTCAGTCCAATACACTGTACTTGCTGGGAACAGACGCGAGTACTATTTGCACTGTGTATGGCAACGGGAGCACAATAGTGACTTCCTTACCAGAAAACAACTCTTGCTCGTAGGACCAGAAACTGCATGTGATTCAACTCCATTTAGGACTGGGAAACAAATGCTAGCTCGCCTTACATGAAACACACTCTGCTTTTGAGAAAAGAGCACTCTTCTACTCTACTGTGTTTCCAAAGGGGTCCAAAGAGTGAACTTGCTCAGAACAAAAGAACTGTGCTTCCCACACACGGACCATATCTAGTTCAACTCTGCTGAGGAAACTGACAAGAATAGTAGCTCCTCTTCAGTCCAATACACTGTACTTGCTGGGAACAGACGCATGTGCTATTTGCACTGTGTATGGCAATGGGAGCGCAATAGTGACTTTCCTTACCAGAAAACAACTCTTGCTCGTAGGACCAGAAACTGCATGTGATTCAACTCCATTTAGGACTGGGAAACAAATGATAGCTTGCCTTACAAAAAACACACTCTGCTTTTGAGAAAAGAGCACTCTTCTACTCTACTGTGTTTCCTATGGGGTCCGAACAGTGAGCTTGCTCAGAACAAAAGAACTGTGCTTCCTACACACACGGCCATATCTAGTTCAATTCTGCTTAGGAACCTGACAAGAACAGTAGATCCTCTTCAGTCCAATACACTGTACTTGCTGCGAACAGACGCCAGTGCTATTTGTCCTGTGTGTGTCAATGGCAGCACAATAGTGACTATTTTTACCATAAAACAACTCTTGCTCGTAGGACAGAAACTGCATGTGATTCCACTCCATTTAGGACTGGGAAACAAAGGCTAGCTCACCTTACAAGAAACACACTCTGATTTAGAGAAAAGAGCACTCTTCTACTCTACTGTGTTTCCTATGGGGTCCAAAGAGTGAGCTTGCTCAGAACAAAAGAACTGTGCTTCCTACACACAAGGACCATATGTAGTTCAACTCTGCTTAGGAAATTGACAAGAACAGTAGCTCCTCTTCAGTCCGATACACTGTTCTTGCTGAGAACAGACGCGAGTGCTATTTGAACTGTGAATCGCAATTGGTGCACAATACTGACTCGTCATACCAGAAAACAAATCTTTCTCGTAGGACAAAAAACTGTATGTGACTCAACTCCATTTACGACTATGAAACAATCTCTAGCTCGCCTTACAAGAAACACACTCTGCTTTTGAGAAAAGAGCACTCTTCTACTCT